>NW_020838000.1:5709495-5768479 GCF_003676395.1 Aethalodelphis obliquidens
ATATAAATAAAATCCCACAAAATACTCACACACACAGTTGAAGCTAATAAACAAATTCAGCAACACTTCAGGATGCAAGATCATTTTACAAAAAACAATTCTATACATAAGCACTGAATTATCTGAAAATGAAATTAAGAAAATTGCTAATAGATATGGGGGTTTTTGGAGGATGATGAAAATGTTCTGGAATTAGACAGTAGTGATGGTTTCACAACTTTATAAATATACTATAAACCAATAAATTGTGCTTTTAAAGGGGTGATTTCTGTGGGACATGAATTATATCTAAATTTTTCAAAATGTGATGATCGTCATTCTAAAAAGGAAAACACTAGTATGCAGGGGAAGTTGATCCAAAAAGTCAAGTAAACTCTTTTCTCTGCCTCCTCAGTTCCTGAGTTCTATCTGTTTTCTTAACTGATTTCTTAAACAAATTTCTATCTTGCACCAGACAGTATCTTTTATGATGGACATACAGAAGCGTGGAACCAGCCATAGTGCCTGCACTCATGGAATTCACAGTCCAGCTCCAAAGAGAAGGCAGTCAATTCCCTGCCAGAGTAGGGACAAGAAAGGGAAAATGAAAAAGAAAAGAAAAGGGGAAAATGATGCAATTCACAGCTAGGCTTGAGCCGCTGAGACAGGGTTTTGAGCTTGTATCACTTCTGGTTCTCAAACTTCTCAACTGGTTTTTGAATGGTTTTCAGCTCTGGAATTGTGCCCACTGCTTCCTCT
The DNA here is from genome assembly GCF_003676395.1 of Aethalodelphis obliquidens. NCBI lineage: Eukaryota > Metazoa > Chordata > Mammalia > Artiodactyla > Delphinidae > Aethalodelphis > Aethalodelphis obliquidens. Next base: position 5,710,234 of record NW_020838000.1, read on the forward strand.
AGCCAACAGCAAGGACTGACCTCGTTGAGATGACCAGCATGCTGACTGCCCACAGGACAGCTGCCAAATTTATACCACTCCTATTTATTTCCCAGCTCTGGAGCTGCGCCATTATACAGCAGATGCCCATGTGAAACATCAAAATCTACTCTCAACCCTGTTGAAAAATTCAGAAACAGCAGCAAATACTCATGCCACACTGAGCCTCGGTCATGGTCTCTCTGGTTCCTTGAAGGAATGGATCCAGCCTTCCAAGATGCCCACTCTAAAACTGTGTACACTTGTTACTGCCTGTAACTTTTCCACATTCCACCATGTTTATCTATTTCACATACAATTCTGAAATCTTATTCTTAGTATCTTTTTTTCCTTATGGTTGAGCCATGATATAGAAGGTAAGAGGCAATGTAATTCTCAGCATCATAAGGCATGGTCAGCACAAGCCTTGCACATGAACAGAAAATCCATGCAGGGTCAAAGAAAAAGGAAAATCAGAGAGGCGTCCTCAGTATTGGACTGAGGGCTGCAAAGAAGGCTTCAGGCTCTTTTCTTCCAGGAAATTTCAATTTAGGAAGAGGGCTCTTGTCTGTGCATTGGCTTTAGTACCTCCTGGCCTAAAGACAGAAAATTTGGTCATTTCTGAGACTGTGTCTTCCCTAGAATTCAAACATGGCTTTGCATGACACTAACTCTGAAAATCAACATTTGCCTATCCCTGTGTCCAACCCTACATTAAGAGGTTAGATCAGTATTAAAATAATCACATCTCGGGGACCCACAATATCATAGTCTGAAAAATAAAAACGCTGTTTCTAATGACTTCAGACACTCATGAAAAGGCTTTGAAATAATGGTTGATTGATTTTATTTCCATTTTCAAATAGAAAGTGTCATCAAAATCAAGTTTTGACTGGCAGAGATATTTTTCTGTCACTGAATTAATCATTGAGCTTCTACCACATGCTGACCCTCATGTGTGTGGGTGGAGGGGTGGGCTGTGGTGAGGGTGGAGATATCACATACATTGGGTATCACAATAGGTTCTCAGGAGATCCTCTGAAGGAACAGTTGAATGACTCACTCAATAAGTAAATGTCTACATTGAAATGCTAGGACAGCACTGCTCCAAGTATTTCCTGTGGGCCTGCTATCAGCAGCAACACCTGAAGCTCGTTAGAAATGCAGAATCTGAGGTCCCCTCCGAGACAACAAAGTTGACTTACCTTTTTTTTCAACTTACCTCATAAAGGTCTTCCCATAAGATTTTTAAATTGGGCAAAACAACAGACAGCCCAATAGTATCCACAATGCCGTTATCCATGCTCATCATGGTAGAAAGAGAAGTATCAATGGTATATGAAACAGCAGTGAGAATCAGTAAACCACAACCACATGCAACAATTGTGTAAATCTCCCAATCCTAATGTTGAGCAAAAGAAACCAGATACAAAAGAGGACACAGTGAACAATTCCATTTACCTAAAGCTCATACAGAGGCAAACTAATCTGTGAGGTCAGAAGTCAGAACATATAACGGTGACTTGGTGACCAGAAGGGAGAGCACAGGATGACTTCCAAGGTCACGTTCTGTGTCTCTTGTCTGCCTGTTTGTCCCACAGGTGCAACTCAGTGAAAATTCACATAGCTGAGCACGTATCCATGCGTGTTTCTCCATATATGCTTTAATTCAATAAAGACACACACATAGGGCAGGAAAACTATTATTACATCTAGCATCACATCTAGAAAAATGAACAACTTAACAAGGGTTGTTTTATATTTATGTTTCTGGCCATCAAATTCTTTTCCCTTCTGGTACTCTCAATAGTTACAAAACACACTTATACTTGATTACAGGCTACCGCTGCTTTTCCACTTCCTTTTGTAACATGTAAATGGGATCAGTAGCATTTGTTATTCATTGTGACTCACAGTTCCTGAGGAAAAATACAAATAGTAGAAAATGGTTGGGGTAGAGAACAAAGCACCCAACCTCAAGATGGCCAAAAAAAGCAGTGTTTCTAGTCCCAGGTATTTTGTTTGTTTACTAATAGCCTTGTGAGAAAGCACAAATTCTCCCTATGCCTCAGTTTCTCCATCTGTAAAATATGAATAATGATGTCACATGGCCACCTGCCTGGAGCTGCACACAGGAACAAATGAGTGATCCATGTAGAAGCCTTTTGAAAGGTAAGTGTGTTGTATGGATCCAAATAGTAACATAAGGAATACATGTAGGTAGGGCCCTTTACAATGGGTTCACAACACAGTTTATTTATTTTTAAAGACACACAACTTTATGCTAACATTCCTATTGCTTCTTCATCTTACTCACCTTATATGCCTAATTAAAATACCACTTCCTCTCCCTGTTTTGAAGAACCTTGCCTCCCTCCTCCAAGGAATGATCATTTTCCATATATATGTTCTCTAGGCATCTCAGGCACACTTCCATCCCAGAATGGATAACTGATTAGAGTCCATCTGTTTCTATGACTTTCCTGACCTACAGACTCCAGCTTTTTTCATTCTAACAAACACCTAGCAAAGCACAGAACAGGGGTTTAATACAGATTGTGTCAAGATGGTGCCAGAATTCCACAAACACTTAACTGATTCAGTACATTCCAGTTGTTCTTATATACTCTCTGCTGGTATGTGGTTTTAAAAAATATGCAGGGCTTCCCTGGTGGTGCAGTGGTTGAGAGTCCGCCTGCCGATGCAGGGGACGCGGGTTCGTGCCCCGGTCTGGGAAGATCCCACATGCCGCGGAGCGGCTAGGCCCGTGAGCCATGGCCGCTGAGCCTGCGCGTCCGGAGCCTGTGCTCCACAACTGGAGAGGCCACAACAGTGAGAGGCCCGCGTACCGCAAAAAAAAAAAAAAAAAAAAAAAATATGCAAATATCATGTATGTTTCTCCTGCAGAGGCCTGGGATTATGAACACCTGACACCACCTCAATAAACTCTCATCATGTGTATTACGATGCAGCAAACCAAGTTGTCGCCATTCCACAAGCTTTCTATTGTAGGGTAAAACATTCTTGGAAATGCTTAGTTAGTGAAAATGCCATAGAATTTTTAATGCCCTTTGTAACAAAAAGAGTGAATCCAGTGGCATTTTGCAGCCTTCTTGCATTGTAATTGAATATTTTATTTCCTTTAAAAAATTGTTTTGACCTTTGTCTCCCCAGGGTATGCCATATTTAGGCTTGAATGGTTTAGAGAAATTGCAGTTTCACTGAGGCTTGACCTACACAGAATCAGAAATTCAAGATTCTGGTCACTTTGCTGAGATGATATAAACAGAAGTCAGATGCCAGTGCAAAGGTGGCTGGAATAAAAGTGCTCACCTTGGTCGACTTAGTTATGAAATGGGCTCTACTCTTTAACTTGAGTAACATGGCAGCCTAATGTTCAAGAACATAGCTGTATAAAGAAGGAAGGGACGGAGACCTGGAATTTCATCCAACTGTGATGCAAAGCCAACAGACATGTTCACTTTGGTCCAATGAGCATTTTAGCATCACTTTGTGGAAGGAGACTTGCACTATGACTCCAATTCAAGTAGCAAACTTGAACTCTCCTGCCCTGACTCCTGGAAATAGCTTCTGCCGCATCAGTGGTGACAGGCTTATGTCAGGGAACTAAACTCAGAAGATTTCAGTTCTGGTTCTGCAACCCTGTACTGATGGCTCTGTCCAACTTCAACCCTGCGTGGTGAGTCCAAGGCAGGACACCCCAGTGATGAGTTACATCCTCCCTGTTATTTGCAGCACTCTGTTCAAAGAGAAAAGGTCTCCAGTGGTGATGAGGATGATGCGTTTAAGATCGATTGCAGATTCCTGAGAAATGAAGGATACACACTTTTTAGAGAAGAGATATTTTGAGATAAAACTTGCTTCTTTGAAATTAAGTTAAAGCTTGCTTTCATATAAGTTGTCAATTTTCATAAATATTTCAAGTATGTGCTTCAAAGAAAGGAGTATTCTCCATTTCATGCCTTAAGTAATCTGTGTATGTTCATTATATCAAGATTGTTAATTGTGCTGTTCATAGGTTCTATATCCTTACTGACATTTTATCTGCTTGATCTATTGATTATAAGAAAGGTGTGTTGCAGTCTTCCACTCTGAATTTACATCAGGTGTATACAAATTATAAATTATTATACTTTTCTTGGTGAATTATCAGTATGTAATTACTTTATTGCCAGTAATTATTTTAACTTAAAATCCATTTTATCTGATAATCATATACTTAAACCAGTTTCCTTCTGGTTAACATTTGCCTAATTTTAGCCCATTCTTTTTTTTTATATTTTTCTGTAAACTTCCTTATATTTTATGCATTCCAACCACATTTACCTTTTAATTAGTAAGTTTATTTATATTATTTTATATATACATGTGTATATATATTATTATTATGTATAATATAGTATTATATATAATATAGACATATTAATGCTATTATTTTTAAATTATTTTATTATTCTATTTTTATTCCCACTGTTTCTATTTTTGTTGATTATCTTAAATACTTAAGTTGCAAATTAAAAAAAAAGTGAAACAACACTTAAAGAAAGACCATGAGATAAAATAATAAATGTGATTACAGAATTAATTATTAAAAACTAAGCAAAATATTGGCAATTATAACTAGATTCAAGTGCTGACCTTTAAGGGGATAGAGGGTTGGATATACCTCTGATAAAACTCACCAAGGAAAAACTGAGAATTCACAAATGGAATGTAACAATAAATACAGAGGAAATTTAAAAGTACAAGAGAGTAATACTCTCAAATAAAGCTAAAAGAGTCCCTATGACGTAGATAATTTGCTTGGAAAATACATCATTCTAAAATTATTCTGAAAGAAAGAGTGCTCTGAAAAATTATTAGTAATATATGTAGAAATTGAAAAGTTATAAAGTAATTATCACCAAATAAGCCTTTGGTATCAGACCATTTTTTTTTAACATCTTTATTGGAGTATAATTGCTTTACAATGGTGTGTTAGTTTCTGCTTTATAACAAAGTGAATCAGTTATACATATACATATGTTCCCATATCTCTTCCCTCTTGTGTCTCCCTCCCTCCCACCTTCCCTATCCCACCCCTCTAGGTGGTCACAAACCACTGAGCTGATCTCCCTGTGCTATGTGGCTGCTTCCCACTAGCTATCTATTTTACGTTTGGTAGTGTATATATGTCCATGCCACTCTCTCACTTTGTCACAGCTTACCCTTCCCCCTCCCCATATCCTCAAGTCCATTCTCTAGTAGGTCTGTGTCTTTATTCCCGTCTTACCCCTAGGTTCTTCATGACCTTTATTTCTTCTTAGATTCCATATATATGTGTTAGCATGTTTTTCTCTTTCTGACTTACTTCACTCTGTGTGACAGACTCTAGGTCCATCCACCTCACTACAAATAACTCAATTTCATTTCTTTTTATGGCTGAGTAATATTCCATTGTATATATGTGCCACATCTTCTTTATCCATTCATTGGTTGATGGACACTTAGGTTGCTTCCATGTCCTGGCTATTGTAAATAGAGCTGCAATGAACATATTGGTACATGACTCTTTTTGAATTATGGTTTTCTCAGGGTATATGCCCAGTACTGGGATTGCTGGGTCGTATGGAGGTTCCTTAAAAAACTATCAAAACATTTTATGCTGAGTTCTTTTGCATCTTAAAGGGAAAACCAATTTTAATGTAATATAAAGTATTACATTTAAAGGATAAAAAAAATTAATTCATTTAATAGGATGACATTATTTCAATACCAAAACCCAGCAACAATAGCAAAATAAAAGAGAACTAACTCTTTTTCCATCTCTCTTATAAACACAGGTGCAGAAAAAATTCAAAAGGAAACTTTAATAGAATTCAATAATACTTTAAAATAATTATTAATCCTGACCAAGCATGATTTATTTTTATAAAAGAAGGCTGTTTTGCTATTAAGAAATTTGCTAAGAGAATACAACACATAAGAGAATAGGCAGTATAGGGAATATAAATCAATTATCTCAATAGAGGGTAAAAAGGCGTTTTGTAAATGTTCATGGCAACCACAGATGGCAAATAGCTTGATCCATTTGTGCAATTACAAGCATAATGACTGACAATAAGAATGCAAGTTACTTTTGGAAGATAAGAGTAGAGAGATAACAGGGGACATCATGAAGGGTTTTGTATTGACAAAATCTTGATAACCATAGAGCACCATCAAAGAACATTAAGCATAGGTGTATTGTGATTAGACTGACATTTAGCAAGGTCACTCCAGCAAAAGTGCAGGAAACAGCGGTAGAGAAACCAAACTAGAGGCAAGAAAACTAATTAGGTATAAGACAATGCTATTAATACATGAAAAGAGTGACCATGCCTGAATTAAACGAGTGGCATTGGGAATGGTATTGATAGAACTAGTGAGAGTTAGATTTGCATTATGTTGTGACTTCATGAATGTGAAAACTAATTGAGAAGGAATAATCTGGTTTCATCTATCATTGGGTAGATGGTGAGGCCCTTCACTGGGTTGGGAAACATCAAGGGGAGGGAGTCCACAAGTATGTTCAGTGGCAATTTGATGCCATTTGGGGAAATGTTGTTGCTCATTAATTGTATATTAAATGGCAGGGGAAAAAGCTTGGGGGAAGCAGACATTTATGAGGAAAACAGAAAGAGCATATTAAGACTTGGGAGAGAAGCTAGTAAACACACACATGCATGAGCTAACACACAAGATTGGATGATCAAGTCTGACTGACACAAATTAGTGATTTTTCCCAAGATCAGACTTTACAAATAATTTGAAGGGTACGATCAAACAAGAGTCACAGGGAAAGCAGAGAGAGACCTGGGATATTGGAGATGGCTACCTGGTTATGCCCTTCCCACAATGGACATCAAATCCCCAGTCCAAATTAGGTAAGGACTCTAAATCATTTATAAAGATTACCTCACACAGTGGGGAGAACTTATATTTTAAGACATTTCCATTTTATATCTCAAATGGCCAACTAGCCTATGTGATATTTACCAGTGAGCCACGTATCCAGATTTTAAACTTGATCCACAGTAATTGTAAACCAGGAACATCCTGTTAAAAGCATTTCATAAATGCTCTCTTCCTAGCAAATACCACTAGTCTATTTGCTCAGCAGTCTGCTTATCATGTTTACAAGATTAGACAAGGTCATCTACTTTATTTCCTTCCCAGAGTATCCCACCTTCTTCCCTGGTAATGGGGAAAGGACGGAATGCAGGAAAAATGCTTTCATTTCTTTCTTTCCACTGCATAAGACAGTGGAAGATAGTATCAACAAAGGAGGCATTTAATAGTGCCAGATGTTCTTCTCTTTAATTGAACGATAATTAGGTTATTGGTTCCCTTAGCAGCATCCATCTCAGGGTGAAATCAAGAAAACTTACAGGCTGCCATGAAATGACATAAGCAGGAAATAAGGAGATACTAAAATATGGATTAATTTTTTTCAAGTTTGTAAAAAGAATGAGAGATAGGAATACCAAAGGGAAGGGGAAATCAAGGACTGTTTATGTGGCTCAGACATAAGTTTAGTTATTTTTATGCTAAAAACAAAGAATCTAGTGGAGAGGAAATGAGGAAGAGACAAGAAAAGAGAGGGATAAATATACTTTGCATAAAAGAGTCATTCAAGTGTTTGGTGAATGGGTGAAAGAGTGAATGAGTGAATGTCTAGAGCAATGTCCATGATTGTCTATTGTTGGGGATTATCCATTTCACCATAAACATTTATTAGTCTGGACAGCAGAGAATTACACTTTTTAAATACAGTATACTATGTCAAGAGTAGGGTAAGTTAAGATACATAATTTGATTGACTAAGACAGATATGACAGTCCAATCAGAAAATATTCCCGATTGGTTCCTGTACACAATAATGAGCTCTGCAGACCTCAGTCTCCCCATCTCATGCTTCCAGTGTCCCCCTGACATGTTCCTTTGTCTAAACTGCCCCAAAGTGACAGAGGTAGAAAACTTGTAATAAACAAATGGACTGTAAAAAGCTACGGTTTTCTTCAAAGAAGTGAGTTTTGTAAACCTTGACTTCCAATTGGACTTCAAATTCCATTGTCAGATAATGTGTTCTATTATGAATCTGAAAATATGGTGACCACACATGTAATGTAGAATGAGAATATATTAAGTCACATGACTCCTAATTTCACTATATTCTCAGTTTCTGGTAAAATGCCTGGCATTCAATGAGAAATTGAGAGAATAAGTTTTCTTACAATCCACTTAATTTTTAAAAATTCTTTAAAGATGTATGGCATTTTTCACAGAACTAGAACAAATCATTCTAAACTCTGTATGGAAACACAAAAGACCCTGAATAGCCAAAACAATCTTAAGAAAGAACAAAACAGGAAGTATCACTCTCCCTGACTTCAAACTATACTACAAAGCTACAGTAATCAAAACAGTATAGTGTTGGCACAAAAACTGACCCATAGATCAATGGAACAGAATAGAAAGCCCAGAAATAAACCCACACATTTATGTGGGCAATTAATCTACAACAAAGTAGGCAAGAATAAACAGTGGGGAAAATAAAGTCTCTACAATAAATGGTGTTGAGAAAAATGGACACCTACATGCAAAAGAATCAAACTGGACTACTTTCTTGCACCATATACAAGAATAAACTTAAAATGGTTAAATACTTAAACGTAAGACCTGAAACCATAAAACTCCTAGAAGAAAACATAAGCAGTATGCTCTCTGACATGTTTTAGCAAGATTTTTTTGGATCTGTCTCCTCTGGAAAGGGAAATAAAAGCAAAAATACACAAATGGGATTACATCCAACTGAAAGGCTTTTGCACAGTGAAGGAAACTATCAACAATATAAAAAGGTTGCCTACTGGATGGGAGAAGATATTTGCAAACAATATGTCTGATAAGGGGTTAATATCCAAAATATACAAAGAACTTATACAACTCAACACTACAACAATAACAACACAACAACAACAAAAAATGCACTTAAAAAATGTGCCAAGGACCTGAATAGACGTTTTTCCAAAGAACATATACAGATGGCCAACAAGCACATGAAAAGATGTTCAATATCACTAATCATAAGGGAAATGCAAATCAAAACTACAATAAAATATTACCTCACACCTGTCAGAATGGCCATGATAAAAAGACAAAAAATAACAAGTGTTGGTAAGGTTGTGGATAAAAGGGACTCTCATGCACCATTAGCAGGGATGTAAATTGGTGCAGCCACTGTGGAAAATAGTATGGATATTCCTCGAAAAAATAAAAATAGAACTACCATATGATCCTGCAATTCCACTTCTGGGTATTTATCTGAAGAAAATGAAAACATTAATTCAAAAAGATATATCCACCTCTATGTTCAATGCAACATTATTTACAATAGCCAAGATACATCTATACAATGAACTATTACTCAGCCATAAGAAAGAATGAAATATTGCCATTTGTGACAACATGGATGGACCTAGAGGGTATTATGGCAAGTGAAATAAGACAGCAAAAGACAAATACTATATAATTTCACTTATATGTGGAATTTAAAAAACAAAACAAGTGAACAAACAAAAACAGAGTCACAGATACAGAAAACAAGCAGGCGGTTCCAGAGGAGAAAGAGGTGGGGGAAGGAGAAAAACAGGTGAGGGAGATTAAAAGGTACAAACTTTTGATTACAAGATAAATGAATCACAGGTATGAAATGTACAGTGTGGAGAATATAGTCAATAATTATGTAATATCTTTGTATGGTGACAGATGACAACTAGACTTGTGATCATTTTGAAATGTACAGAAATATTGAATCACTATGTTGTGTACCAGAAACTAACATAGTTTAGTAGGTCAATTATATTTCAAAAACAAACAAACTTACAGAATGAAAGATCAGATTTGTTGTTACTTAGAGGTGGGGGTGGGCAGAGGGCAGATTGGATGAATGCAGTCATAAGATACAAATTCCACTTACAAGATAAATAAGTACTAGGGATATAATGTACAACATTTTAAAGATACTTAACACTGCTGTGCATTATAAATGAAAGTTAAGAGAATAAATCTTAAGAGTTCTCATCACAAGGAAAGTGTCTTATCTCTCTAATGTTATAACTATATGAGATGATGGATATTCACTAAACCTACTGTGATCATCATTTCATGATGTACATAAGTCAAATCATTATGTTGTACACCTTAAGCTTATACAGTACTGTATGTCAATTACATCTCAATAAAACAGGGGAAATTGATGTATTTACTAGAAATCTTGTCGTTCATTTTGCTCTCTCGAAAGTGCATACATAGCCCTGTGTCTGGCACACAGTAGGTGCTTAGTTTAAGTTTGTTAATCTACTTACTTCATAATCATTCCAGATTTCCTGATTAAGCAGTTTAATATCAAGTATTTCCTGATTTCAGTACAAAAAATCACATATTAAGATAAGCCATTCAAATTGTTCAAAAAAATGAACTGCATCTTTATATTCAAGAGGCTGTGTTATCTATCAGCAGCTGCCTCTTCTACAAAATGACTGATAGACAAATATGCCTTATGTTTGGACTACTGCATTGATATTATAATTATATATTCAATATATGAATAGAATATAGCCATAGACATTTCATCAAGTTCAAAAGTTAAGGATAGAATTGCAATAATGGAGAATAGTTGTAAAAAAAACTATGTGCCCTTTTACATATTTGCAAAATATATGTTCTTTTCTGCATATAAAGCATTCAAAAATCTTTCCTCCATTCATACTTTGCATCTTCCCATGTTGAATCCTTCCACATCTTCCAAATGTGGTATAAGTGTGAATGCAGAAATTTATTTTAAAAACACCATATCTTTCCTGGAGTATATTTACCTTCTCAAAGTCAAGTTTCTTTAGTCGCTCACTCTCATGGAAGATATAAGGAAAGAGATCTAGCATAAGATATTTATTTCAATCCTAATTCAGTTAAATGCAGAGAAAATGTGTCTCCTTACATGGCAAACTAAGACATCAACTTTCAAATATTCTTGTGAAAAGGGATTAGGAAATTTCTGGTCTATATTACTTCTAGCTCATGAACAAGAGTGATAATCAAGTGAAGTGATTTTGGTTTGGGTTGCGTGATTTATGTTTGCCACACATTTGGTTCAAAGAAAAATTGATCAGTGTTATCAGTACATCCTCCCTAGCTAATGTCATGCACTGCAAAGAGTACACTGAATCTTTGAGGGGAAGAATTGTGAGATATTTTCATGTTTCCATTTTATTTTAATTCTTTTTTTCAAATATGGAATATGATAGGCTATTACAGTTGTTACATATGACCAAGAATAAAATTTAAATGGATTGAGAAAAATAAATACTACCATTTACTTCTATGAACAAGTAGAATTTTATTCCATTACTTACTTTCTATTTGAGCTGTATTTAAGTTAGAAATCATGACCTACATGTATATTGTAACGTATTCCATGCTCCTAAGACATATGGCACCAGAGAACAAGAGCTTTGACAGTCAGGGTTCTTGCAGCTATATGACCTTAGCCAAGTTATTTGACCTTCTAAGATTGCATTCCCTCATCAATTGAACCAAGAATTTAGACAATAATTCCAAATCTTTCTCTCGTGGGATCTAGTCAAGAGTGGGTCGATGCATTTCTTGAATCTCTTTAAATCTATAGATTTCCCTCTAACTCCTTTTTTGTTCCTCCTTTAATTTATCTGTTAAATAAACAAGTTCTAGGTTATGCTGATTGCATTCCTGTGGCATTAATATGTCCCTCTGTCTTTGTATCTCCTGGCAAATGATAGATGTAGGTTTGACCAAATTCAGATTTATTTTTTTGACAAGAATATTCTGTAGGTAGTATTGTATTCTTCTATCTGGAGACACATGATAAATGATTGCTTTTCTTTTTGTGATATTAGCAACTGTTGATAATCAATGCCGAGTTCATAATTTCTATAGAGATTTCTAAGTTTTTCTGAGTGAAGAGTATCAAAATATATGGTGACACTGTAAGAAGATATTTGTGTTCAACTTGACATAATTTTCTCTTCTCTTAAATAAAAACTGTAAATTTCTAATTACTTCTCAAGATTCTTGGTCAGTAGAAATGATCGATAAAAATGAAATGAATAGAAACGTAAGATTTTCATGAGTGATTTAAAATGAAAAACAATGAGAGGGAGAGAAAGGTAGCTAAGAAAATAAAACTGTAGGATGTACTCAAAGTACTTAATTTCGTTATGGCCTTGGTAAGCACCCTTACTAATGGCTTTCCGTTCCTGGAAACCCAATAAAAATAAGTAAGTAGAAGTAAGTCAACATTCCTGTATACCTTCCTGAGAAATTCAGTCTATTAGCCTTTCCAAGAAAGACTTGAAAAAATGTTTTTTACTGTATTGCAAATCTGAGTGACAATTTCTACTTTCAACCCTAAGAGGAAGGAGGCAATAGCATTAATGAGAAGATATTTTCCTAGTTAGATTGTGCCAGAAAAATTCCCCAGAGGACAGAGCACATAGAAATGAAGTGATACCCCACCAAAATGTTGGCACCAGGGGCAAAGGAAAAGCCTCATTATAAGCTTTCCTCACTACAGTGAAAGAGAACTGTGTCTGCACTGGAGAGGGGAGTGGTGGGTGTGGGTGTGGGGGTGGCAGCCAGAGTGTAAGTAGCTAAGTCTGCGGAGTGGAATGAAGGTTCTGCTGTCATCCTTCAAAGCCATGTGTGCAGCATGTAATTGCATAGGACTCTTCCCTTAGACTATGCCGACTTGATCTTTTGGCGCATAGGGTAGCACATTAGGAACAGCCCCAGAAGGAGCAGTTTCAGCTGGGGAGTAAAAGTAAGACTGTATCTGAAGCGCAAGGCACTGAAATGAGCAATTATATATCAGGTAGGAAGAAGTAACACAGTCAGTTCTCAAACAAGGGAATCTATAGAAAACTCTATAAGGAATAGAGCAGTACACCAATTTTGTGTTCCAAAAGTTTGTGTGAAAAATGTTTGTAACTCTGAATACTTTTCTGCATAGACAGAAAGTTTTGTACAATGATGAAGTTTTCAGGTAGCCTAGAAGTTGGCAATGTTAGAGAAATCTCCTTTTTTCTCTTTCCTCTCTTTCTTCCTCTCTTTCTTTCTCTTTTTCTTTCCCTTCCTTCCTTCCTTTCTTCCTTCCTTCCTCTCTCTCTCATCAAAAATGTGAGCTCCTACTATGTCTAAACACTGGGGATGCAAAAGTAAATATCAACCCCTAATTATCAAACACTAAGGCAACTGGATACTGACCAGTATCAGGCGTAATTATCTTTTCCATCTATACTTCAGTGAAAATGAAATATAATACAAATAGTGAAATACTACTAAGGATGACTAATGGTTGAAAAACCACCCTTAGTAAAGCACTTTTGCATCATAATCTAAAAACGGAAGAGTTTCTCTAGTAAGGTTTGGTGACAAAAACAGAGGCTTGGAGCCTGTGGTCACACATGCTATTTGTTTGGGCTGGGGATCAGCAGAGTGAGCTGCTGAAGGGCTAAGTAAAACAGGAGATTGCCAACTTTCTGAATCTAAGGAACAAGAGGTAATTTTCTCTTCTTGGTTCTCGAGACTCTGGAAGTGAATGGCCATGAATCTTTGAATAAAGCCACTTATGAAGCAATGGACCAAAGAAATCAACAAACCTCCCAAAGAGAAATGTTTGGTTTGCATGTGCTACACTTACAACTACACTTACAACTGCAACTTTTGGATGTGATGTTTTTACTCAAGACAGAATCACACTCACTAGCAAAAACAACTAGTTTATATACACTTCCTAATATTCATTTTAACATTTTCCAGTTAAATAAGGGTAGCTCTTCATCTTCCTCTTCCTTGGAGCAATGATGAGCATCATATTGACTGATCTTCTAGGGAGTGATTCCTTCACTATTGGATGTTAACATTCTTCAATATTTTCACCGTCCACTTCACTAAATCCAGACCCCTTAACAAAATCTCAGTTATTTTGGTTCAATCCCATTTCCATTCACACTTTTCTCAGTAGCTCTTATCATCTCCAATTTTCCTTTTAATTTATAGGCTTTTCTAGATCTCTTAGGCTCACCTACTTTCTTCAAGAGCATCTCCAACTGCTCAGAAGATATAATCACATGAATATAGGAGAATAATAGTGATGATGTATGCTACATTTGAACAACAAGAATAAGACATTAAATCCTTTGAGAAAAACAACTAAATTAATTTTTTGTTTTAAATTTTTTTAATTTTATTTTTATTTTGTATTGGAGTATAATTGATCTACAATGTTGTGTTTGTCTTAGGTGTACATCAGCTTGATTTGGTTATATATATATATATATTCTTTTTCAGATTCTTTTCCCATATATGTTATTAGAGTGTCGAGTAGAGTTCCCTGTGCTGTACAAGAGGTCCTTGTTGATTATTTTTATATATATTAGTGTGTATATGTTAATTCCAACCTCCTAATTTATCCCTCCCCCCTATCTTTCCCTGTTGGAAACCATAAGTTTGGTTTTCTAAGTGTCTGCATCTGTTTCTGTTCTGTAAATTAGTTCATTTGCATCAATTTTTATATTCCATCTGTAAGTGATATCATATGACATTGGTCTTTGTCTGGTTTATTTCACTTAGTATGATCATCTCTAGGTCCATCTATGTTGCTGCTTTTCATTCTTTTTTATGGCTGAGTAATATTCCATTGTATATATGTACCACATCTTCTTTATCCATTCCTCTGTTGATGGACATTTAAGTTGCTTCCATGTCCTGGCTATTGTGAATAGTGCTGCTATGAACATTGGGGTGCATGTGTCTATTCAAATGATGGTTTTCTCCAGACATGTTCTCATCTAGAACTCATGTATAACTTAAATGTTTTTAGTCCTATACTCATGCATATTTGTTACAATATATTATTGTGTGTGGTGAATAAGTGTCCAGTAAATTTTCTACCAATTGTTATATCAAATATTCAGAGAGGGAGAGTTCAGATTGCAAGAAATACCTGTCCTTAATGTCAGGCACACAAAGATTCCTTTAGCTTTCCCTGAACAGCTCAGAATCTGACTATTTTTTTTTTTAGTTTAGGATGTCATGATAGTTGCTCATATGTCACTGCCAAAATCCTTCTCTCCTACAAAACAACATAAGCCAAAAAAATAGGCTGACTGCCTTCAGAATGAAAAACACAGTCCAAAACAATAGGCAACTATATGGCATTCATAGAAATAAAATAACCAGTGAAGCACCATGACACACGCATTGAGCCTACATTATATTAAACTATGAATCTGAATAATTTGATTTTCCCAGACAATGCAGGGAAAATGGAATTACTCTTTGTCATAGTTACTACAAGTTTAAGGAAACTTAGTCTATTGAAATTATATATGAAAAATACTTTTTAAACAGTAAATTTCTATCTAAATATACAGAGTTGCTGTTATGGGCTGACTTGTATCCCCCCAAATTCATATGGGGGCCTAACCCCTAGTACCTCAGAATGTGACTGTTTTGGGAGATAGGGCCTTGAAAGGGGTCATTAAGTTAAAATGAGACCATCAGGGTAGGCCCTAATTCAATCTGACCAGTGTCCTTAAAAAAAGAACAGATTAGGACCTACAAAGAGACACCGGGGGTGTGCATGCACAGACCACCACACCATGTGACTAGGAAGCAAGAGGGCATCCGTCCAGGGAGAGAGACCTAAGAGAAACCCAATGCTGCCAGCACCTTGACCTTGGATCCCCAGCCTCCAGAACTGTGAGAAAATAAATTTCTGTTCTTTAAATGACCCAGTCTGAGATATTTCATATGGCAGCCTTAGCAAATGAATGCAGTTGCTATTATTATTATTTGACATTAAAATAGCAACTGGAGATTAGAGTCAATATAAACCCTATTAAGTCAAAACAAATGTTTAATGCAACTAGCCCTCATAAATTTAATTGTTCCAAAAGGAGAAATTTCTCCTAAAGGAGAAAACCTGACAAGCACAATTCCTTTTATATATAATGAAAGAGAGGTCATTTCTATGGGAACCAAGTCTCTGACCATATAGAATTTCATAAACATGACTGGTAGCCAGGAGCTGCCTAATCTTGAAATCTTAATCTCTTAATAGATCTTTAGATGCCAGTACTAATTCCAACAGATTTCAGAACAGGCAATTATTTCTTCAGTGAATCCCATAAAGAGGTCACAGAGGAAGTTGTTTCTAAGGCGATAAGATCAGTGTTAAACTTTAGAATGAGGTCCATAATGTTTATAGCCTGGTCCTTCTTTACTCAGTCACTGAACCATTAATCTTCCAATCAACAGGCTTTTAAGGTGGGTCTGCCCTGTGACTTGATAATTAAGTAGTGTGTTAAAATAACTGTTTGTTTTCAAAGATAGATTGGCTGATAGAAGTTGTATTCTCTTCTAGCATATAGTAACTACTTGCAATAATGAAAGGACATTCGTTGTGGATGTTTGTAACACACAGTATGGGGGAACCAGAGCAGGGGAACATGTTTACCTCTGAATAAAGTCAGGAGTGGATCCTGCTGGCAAGAACCCAGGCAGGGCTTGGAGTCAACGACTTTGTTTCTACCCATTTCCATCTTTCAAATGTGATAAATTCTGCTCAGAGAACTGCGTTTTGTGAGATCACGGAGTTTTAGGGCTCTTCACTTGCACGGGACCCTCTTTCCGAGGAGCCCTAGCCAAAGGAAAAAATTTTTTTTTTTAGGAAAATATTTTGATATTTTTTTTTGTTGTTAATGATACTGTCGGCTTTTAAAATTCATGATTTGTTATGATTACTTGATTATTCTAAGTATTCACTCTCATATCTAATTGTGTATTTCTGATCTTGTATGTGCCAAGTATCAGTCAAGTAGATATGCAGATCATAGCTATTTCACAAATGATATAATTATGACTCAAAGAAGGTAAAGGAGTTTTCAACCAGAGGAAATTTTGCCTCCTGGGAGCAATTTGGCAGTGTCTTGAGCCATCTTTGGTTGCTATTACAAAGTGGCATGGTTACCGGCATCCTGCAGATAGAAGCCAGGGATGCTGCATAACATCCTAAAAGGCAGAGGACAGCCTCCCACATCCAAAAATTATCCAATCCAAAATTTCAATAGTGCTCAGGTTGAGACACCTTAAAATAAATTGTCCACTCTTTCAAAACTAAGAGGTGGTAAACCAGGATTTAGAGCCAAGGGTATCCAATTATAAACTGCAAAGCTCATGCTCTTGCCTCTACATGACTGTGACTGGTTATAACAATTGAACTCTTTTCTATCAGCAGTACCAATATCAGTGCTCTGATAGAAGTTAGTCTCAATTGTACAGTGCAGCAATGGTCACTGCATTTGCCTTCTTATTTTCATTGCAGAAAACTAACAGAGGTATTCAATATATGGAGATACACAGGTGTGAAAACAGGGGAGGTGGACAAGCAAGATGGTACCAGCCCTTTTCCAGTGCTATGTGTCCCAGTTAATGGCACCATTATGCACTCAGTTATACAAGCCATGCCCCAAAAGTCATCCTTAACTTTGTCCTCTCCCCACTCCACCATATTTAATCCATGATTTCATCTCTTAAAACCTGTTCCAAGTCATCCGGGTTATTACCTTCTACTACTGCTCTAGCATTCACACTGGTGGATCCTGTCTACACCATAGTCAGAATTATCCTTTTGAAATACAGATTTGAACATGACACCCACCTAAGTTCTGATCCCCACATTAACTGCTCATCCCTCCATTACCCCTGGCTTAAATCACACAACATCCTCCCAATGGTCTTAGAATAAGGGCCAAAATCCCCACAAAGGCCTACAAGGTCTTCTTGGTTACACCTGTGACTTTTGTTGCAGAGTCACCGGCCATCTTTCTCTCTCATCCTTGGTGCTCTAGCCCCTGGCTCTCTTTTAGTTCTTTGACATACACGTTACTTGCCACTACAAAACCTTGCACTATGCTTAAAACACTCTACTTCTCACTCCTACTTATTTTTTATCTAATGCGTTTAAATAAAGCTCTCACTTCCTTGGGTAGGCAACATTCTCACATTTTATGTTTCCATAGCACTACAAAGATCTCCTTTGTGAACTTATCATAGCTATAGTTTCACATTTACACATGTGATCGTTTTTTTAAAAATGTAATTTGCACTTTAAGCTTCATGGGGGCAGGCACAGTGTTTAGCTTTGCTTGAACAACAAAGTATATTGAGAATCTATCCCCAGCAACCCTTAGAGAACCTGGCACTTAATGAGGTTCAATAAATACTTGTTGAATGAATTAGTGAACAAATAAATGGATTAATGCTTGGATTAATGAATGCATGATAGTAAAGGGCTAAATAGACTTAGGGTAAGAATAAGCCTTAATACTCAGTGTAACATAAGTTCTGAATTAGGTCTGATACCAGCTAATCAGAGCCAACAAGATCTTAGGCAATTAGAGACATCTAAAGCAGGATGGTCATTCACTCTGACCAAAAAATATTAAGAAGTAATTCGTGAACTGAGTTTTTGTGTGAACTGAAGACTTTTAATTTGCACCTTCCTATAAACAGTTAATTTGCACCTTCCTATAAACAGTTAACCATTTCCCCAAGGCATAAAATTTTAAGCCTTAAAGGATCATCACTAGTAAAAATAAAAGTATCTAGTATCAGATGATTCCACTGATTTCAATTGCAGGTGGCAGTGGAGTAGAGCTTTTTCCAAAAGTCCCAGAAGTGCAACCCTAAGGAGACTTCTTGGGATCCAGGAGCGGAAACAGGGCTCTTGACATCAGTGCCTACATCTTGAGAGACCCACATGTGCTCAGTCTACTTTGAGCTGTGTGATGCCTTGGACTCATATCATGCTGAGCCTACAGTCCATTCCAGGTAAGAAAACACAAAAGATCCGAAAAAGAAACGTCATAATGCCTCATGCATCTTTGTGGAATCTAAATTCAACTATAGGAACTTGCTCTCTCTAAATGGCATGTAAAATGAAATGCTGGATTCTAAATTTGAGACATCAAGAGTTTGTACTTGACTTCAGGAACTTTATGTGTCTTTTTTTTTTTTTTAATTATAGCAGTACATTCTCCCGAATTGCAGGTTATCTCAATTTAAAACAATCTTTCTCTAAATCTGCCAAATATGGTCTCTTAAAAATGTTATGTTAAGAATAAAAAGTGAGTTTTTGACCTAGATGAATATGGTAATATAAATGAGAGCAAAATGTCTTAGCTCTAGCATTCATCTTAAAACGACTGTAATTCCACAACCTAAAATTCAACGTTTACCCTTTGGTTTTTGCAGTGACATTTTTCCATTCATTTACCACCATGCTTCATAAAGCAACAACGTTTGGTTGGCTTTTACCCAACTTGCTCCAAAATAAGTGACTCTAGGATCTGCCAGAACCTCAACAAAGGATAGGTGGCCCCTTGACTGTTTTGCTTTTAATTATCTTTATATAAATAAAGCAGGTTGCCCAGCCCTTTCTAAAGCTGAAAGCCAGCCTTAAATGCCTAAGTGATGTGACCCTCGACAGGCACTGACACCCTAGGACAATGAGATGCTGAAATTAGAAGTGCTTATTGTTTCACATCACAAACAGGCTCATTGTGCACTTCTCAAACAAAACAACACAAAGTGGTGACCCACTTGATCTGGCTGACCCTTTTTCTTAGGGCAAACAAAAGGCAAATTGACTCCTTCTTCTTAAGTAATAGCAGCAATGACAATATAATTGGTATCCAAATTACACCTTTTACAGGAACTGCTGTTAAGTCTCCACATCATGCACCAGCTCACCATGAAAAATTCAAGTTAGCATTAGATTTGGTTTAGGACGGCTCAGTGTAAAACATTTCTGAAGTGATGAAACATTCCAGTGCCCTTGGTACTTTCCCCATCCCAACCCCTTTTGAATAAAGAATTATCAGCTTGAAAACAAATACAAATAGAAAGTGAAACAGAAAGGCAGGTATCACTGATCATTGACTTGTGTCTTCAGCAAATAATTGAGTCTGCATGCAAGATGCTGAGAGACTTAAAATGAATGTGACAGTGTCCATTTACTTATAATAATGAGTGCTGTTTATGTGCTAGACATTGTGCTTTATAAACATTGTCTCATTTAATCCTCACAAAACCCTATGACATAGGCAATATATTATCTCAATTATACAGATGTTGGAATTGAGATTCAAGGATGTTTTTTGGCCAAAGTTGTGTCTGAGACAGACACGTGTTTCAACTATGAATGGCTACCTTTCATGAAATCTAACAGAAAAGAGATAAGGTAACTTGATCACAAGGCAGGATGAAAAACTGACTTATTAAATGCTACTTTTCACTTGGGATATATTTAAACCTGATGGGGTTGGCTATTGCGACATTTATCTGCCTGTTTGCATTCAGATCTATTATGGCCCTTCCCTTGCTTCGCATCAAAGAGGGCTGACCCTGCAAACTACATTTCCTGGACTCCTTTTCTTCCTAGGTTGGGCTAAAGGGAAGTACTCACTGGTACTTCCAGTGAAGTACCAGTGGGAGGGAATGTGGAATAAAGAGAGAAGCCAGGATATTTCTCTTCCTCTCTGTTCTTTGAATGGTGTCTTTGTTCTTTGAGCAGTAGTACCTGTGACCGTCGTTCACCATCGTTCCAGCTCCTACCAGGCTGGTCCATCAGAGTTCCAACTTCTGCTATATGGCTCTAACCCACGGTTACTCCACCTTCTCTCTGTCTCTCCAGCCCTATAGTTGATGACAGCCTCTAGTAATTGATACTTTCTGGGTTGTTTTTCCTTTCCCTGTGTGCTTTTTCTGCTCTTCTAGCACCCTGTTACTAATTCTCCATATTGCATTTCTTCCGTTGGCTTACTTGACAAGGTGATTTTATTTTTCTGGCTAGATCCTAATTGATACAGGTATCATGGAATTTCTGCTGGACCTGAAAGGACTGGGTAGACGACAAGAAAACAAATTAGAGGTTGAGAAGTCTTAGCAACAGCTCTCAGCCTTGCCCTCCTTCTCTTACGCTCATGATTATCGTGTAAGTGAGGAATCTGTCTTATGATGAAAGGACACGTTGAGTTAGATCTTCTCCAAATAGGCTGCTAAGAGGAAGGCATCTTGGCATGGATCCTTCTCTCCCTGCTCAGGGATTATTAGTGCACACAGAAGAGGAGTTTGTTTCCTCTCTGAAAAGCAGGTGGTGAGTGATGGTAAAAGACATATATGGCACTGGAGTGTGACTGGGCCTTCTGCATTGCCTACTTTTTGGCTCCTGCGCACAGTGTGTTGAAGGCAAATTCGACAACTGATACAAGGACACTCTACAGTCAGCCTCAATCAGTGTGAAAAAGATGCAGGTAGCCTGGCAAACAGGCCACAGACACTCCATATTGGTAATAAGCAACACGAGAGAGAAATCCTCTGAAGCTAAAATATTCGGCATCATGAAGACAAATCACAGTGGCAGCCACCTTACACATACAAACCAAAAATTTCATAGACGAGGCAGGAAATGAATACAGTAAATAGGGAGTGAGATTGGTGACCAATTATGGAAGAAAATAATAGCTAGTTTTTATAGAGTTCTACTGAGGTTCTGCAGTAGAATTAAGCCTCCATGTCCTAAGTCAGTGTTGCCTTCAGAGTGGGGTCCCCCAATCAGTGGCACCATGATCACCTGGGCACATGTTAGAAACGTAAATTCTCACCCACCCCCGCCAGACCTATGGAACCGGAAACTGTAGTCATCATCTCTGGTTTGTAGATTAAAAAAATTAAACTGTGATAGGTTAAGAATCATGATTCCAGTGTTATATAATAGTAGAGTTAGAACTTAACTTGGTTTTATGACATCCTGTACTGTACTGTTCTGTACACATATTCTACCTGAAGGTAAGAATGGCAAAGGGTAATTTTCCACCATGTTGGTCATTAGATTTTTTGCAAAGGGTGATATGTCCCTGCTGCCTTCTTCTCACTCACAAAAGTGACTAAATTTCTCATGATCCCACAAGCTATCGACAAAATTTCCCTTTGCTCTGGAAACTGGAGCATCCTCATCAGGCATCTTGCCAGAGGCCAGCAATTATGCCCTCTCTGCTATATGCAGCAATGCAGTGTAGTGGGAGAAGGCATGGACTTCAAAAGCAGGATTTACCAATTTCTTGCAGTGAATTTTGGAAAATTTCTTAAACTTTCCGAGTCTCAGGTTTTTCATTTGTATAATGGGGGCATTAACATCTTCTGCCTCAGAGGCTTGTGATGTGGATTACTGAGAGGTGTGCAAACTCCTTAACTCCCTTTTTTTTTCCCATTCTTTATCAAATTCTTTTCCCATTTAGGTTATTACAGAATACTGAGCAGACTTCCCTGTGCTGTACAGTAGGTCCTTCTTTTTGTTGTGACATGTACACACTGCTATATTTAAAATACATAATCCTTAGCTCCCTTCTTGCTATTTTATTTTCTTTTGTGTCTCTTTCCCATCTCTGAGAAGACTAAGAGTTACTCTAGGGCCATATACTAGATGGAGGTCAGATTGTCAGAATGTTTGTTTACAAAACCAGCTATGGAAATTTTACGTTTTTTTATTTTTTATTATGCACAACAGTTTCTCAGCCTTGGCACCACTGACATTTGGGGCCAGATAATTGTTTGTTATATGGGATGTCCTGTGCATTGCAGGATCTTGGTAGCACCCCCCCCCCCCCCCCCTAATTGTGACAACTGAAAAATGTCTCCAGACATGGCCAGATGTCCCCTGAGTGCAAATCCATTCCCTCCCACCCCCCACTCACAAATCAGAGCTTGGTTTGAGGAGAACTGAAAGAGAAGAGGGTTATTCTACTCAGTTGCACAAATAATCAAGGAAACTAGTTATTAAACCCTCACAGAGGATTTTTACTAAATGGATTTATAGCGATTCAAATTTTGGCAGATCATTTGCTTTGACAAAGAATATGTTTACACAGAAGAAGCCAGTTGGTGAACTGGGGCAAGTAATTTTATAATTTGGGTAGAACAGAAGCCAACTACTAAATAAACACTGGTGTTTTATTTTTGCCTTTCTATTTCGTTGATTTACCATATTATGTTATTAAATTGACCTAGCTCTGCTCAGCACATTAGCCATCTGAGAAGTTCTTAACAGTTATTAGAAAAATCACCATTTTATTAACGTATATTGTAGTATAAACATAATTAATAATCTCATTCTTCCCAGACACAATAGTCTGTGTTCAGTGATCAAGCCCTTAAAATAAAATAAAAATGGTCCACACCTGTCCCTATGACCAACCAAGAAGACTATGTAAGTCTTAGAAAAAAACGAATGTATTTTGTCCGACTATCCCTGATGAGTTTTTGGGGATTGTAAATAAAAAAGAGAAGACAGCCACTGGGAACCCCCAATTATCTTTTCAATCCTTTCCCCTTTGGGAAATATCTTAGGTTGGACTAGCAGATGGGGTCCTGAGGGGAGAGCATGAGCAGGAGGGAGAAAATGATCTGTGGGTCTGAGTGGTGAGTGCCTAATTCAAGTTTATCTTGAGTGATGAGAGTGGGATGAGTCCAGCATCGCTGGAGTGTCTGGGATAGTGTGTCTCAGTCATCCATGTGGCTGAAGCAGAGTGTCAGTCTTGTTCACTGAGGTTTGCAGTGGTGGGTGTGTCTGGGCTGCCACTCACTAGTTTGAAACATTGAGCTAAGACAGCCTGTGACTGGTTCAGCCTGGTCCATATATTTGGTCCTCTCAGTATGACCTGAGTGGTTAGTATGACCTCAGTGGATCTTCAGTCCAGAATGAAGAATATAACTGGGTCACAGTGTGGCAGGTGCATTCAGCCTCTCAGAGGTGACCAATTAGGTCTGGACAGGTCTGCTTGGAGTTTCCAGTCTGGTCAAACCATCATTATGTCTAAGCTGTTTATGTGCAAGGTAATTGGGATATGTTATGGATTGCATGTTGGTTTTCCCCTAAAATTCATGCTGGAGCCCTAATGTGATGTTATTTGCAGATGGGGCCTTGGGAGGTGATTAAGTCATAAAGGGGGTGCCCCTGTGATGGGATTAGTGCCCTTATAAGAAGAGTGACAGCCCTCTTTCTCTCTGCTCTCTGACATGTGAGGATATGAAGGTTGTCTGTGAGGCAGGGGAAGACCCTCACCAAGAACCTAACCATGGTGGCACCCTGATCTTGGATTTCCAGCCTCCAGAACTGCGAGAAATAAATGTTTGTTGTATAAGCCACCCAGTCTATGGTGTTCTGCTATGGCAGCACAGACTGACTAAGGCAGGATGTTTCTCCAAATTTCTGCCGGGCATGGTCCCCACTCTGATTTCCCAACACTGTGCCTGTTGTGGTTTTCATACATCACTGGATACCTGCTTATTTATTGGTGGAGAAATCACACAGATGCCATATCAAGTTGAACTGTGGAGAAAGAATAAAAGCCTCTCCCAGATGGGGATGGCACCAGAGATTAACTGATCAGGTATTTACTTCACCCAAATAGACACCATTAAGATTTTGTTTTTTGTTTTTCAGTGTCCAAAACAACATATTCAGTCATGGCTGATAGATTTGGATACAAAGCTGGATGACCATTTCCAAAGAAACTCAAAACACTGTTTTACTATTATCTGAAAGAAAAATGAGTTCACCAAACAATACATTTCTGAATGAGAAACAAGGGCCAAATAATATGTAGCCTGTGTGTCCTTCACCTTACTGTTTACTTTTCCTCTGCTCTTGTTCATATAGTTATTTAATGGATCAAATGATCGAATGCCAATCTGGCAGGCACTCAAAAAAATAAGCCGTCTTTTTAAAAATTTTTTAATTTTGTTTTGTTCTTGTTTTTGTTTTAAGACCAGGAGAAAATATTCAAATGACACTGAACTGGCAGAGAAGAGCAGATGTCTGCAGTTTATTTTCCTTGATTGGATTTTAATCGAATTTTCATAGGACCTTATTTATTTTCACTATCTCATTAAGGAGTCTGGACTCATGAATCCAGCTGAGGGTCAGCGTTTGTTCCTGTTGATGGATGATGGAGCCGTGAGACTGGGACCGTCTGAGGAAATCTGATTCTGAGCAGAGACAGAGGATGATATTCCAAACCAGGGAACAGCTGCAGATTAAGTGACACAACTTTTTGTCTGGGATCTCTGGGAAATATTCCTACTAATCTTTGTTACTAGCTTACAGTCCTGGAACATTCTGCTAACATTCTACGTGGAAAATCTAATTTAATATATTTATCACTCCATGTGTGAAATACAATTCCACAACCAACCCCTTATCAGCAATTCTGGCATCCCAAGAGCTCTCAAAACAAAACAAAATAACTTTTTCCCACAAGTTCCTCGCAAACCTATTCATGGCAAAACATGAGCAGAACTGATCTGAAGCTATAAAATACTTAGTTATTCCACTTTGTGTGAGTATTCATACATTTGCTGCAGAAACAGAATTGTGATGATTATAAGGTGCTATATATACCAGGGAGGAAGGTATATAATTAACTTTTTTTTTTTTTTTGGCTGCCCCACACTGCATATGGGATATTATTTCCCTGACCAGGGATGGAACCCGTGCCCTCTGCAGTGGAAGCATGCAGTCTTAACTACTGGACTGCCAGGGAAGCTCCAATATACTTAACTTTCTAAAATCTGAAAAAAAAATTACCTTTCCAAAATCTGAAAAATGCTAAATTTCAAAATCTTTCTCCAGAGTTTTTGGATAAGAGGTTGTGGGTCTGTAATATGATTATTAACTGAAGTTTTTATTTTTATTTTTTTTTTTGACGGTAGGTGGGCCTCTCACTGCTGTGGCCTCTCCCGCTGAGGAGCACAGGCTCCGGACACGCAGGCTCAGCGGCCATGGCTCACGGGCCCAGCCGCTCCGCGGCATGTGGGATCTTCCCGGACCGGGGCACGAACCCTGCATTAGCAGGCGGACTCTCAACCACTGTGCCACCAGGGAAGCCCTAACTGAACTTTAATGATAAGGAAATTGACTCACGCAGGATAAATAGTTTGTTCTTCAGAAAGTGTTTATAAAAGGATAAGCTGCTTTGTCTAGGTGATAAGTGGGCAATTATGCAAAATTATATGTCTTAAATGTATTTTAGGTCTCATTGGCTAGGCCACCAATTTCTCCCTCCCTCTACCTTCCTGAGTCACCAGCAGAGAGAAAATCCTTCCATCACAGTAAGAGTGACTATATATAATAGTTTATATCTAAATTGGGACTCTTGTGAGAGTGAAGGGTACTCTATAAGGAGGAGCACAGGGCAGGTCTGTCCAGTGCTAACTGAGACAAACTGAACAAACTGACTCCCTATATATGTAATACCTTTACCCAAATAGGGACTCAGGGCAGAAAACCATGACTCACCCCATGGTGAGTTAACATTTAACTCCCAAGCAGTTTCTCTACCACCCTGACCACTTTTCCCAGAATGGTCTTACATTTTTCCATTGCCAAACCTCACTCCTGTCTCTGCCTGAAGACATCCTTCCCGCCCTCCAAGACAGTTCCAGCAGTGCTTTCTACAGGAAGTCTTCCTGAACCTCCTCCTGTCCCCTGCACCTCCATAGCTCCACATTGGCTGTCGCCATGACAGAATATCTTGTACACACAGGGGCGTGTGCGTTGATGAGGTGCCTGGCTGTGTGAAGCTGCTGTTGGTTGGTGGACATCCAAGAGTCCATGCTTCTCATGGTCTCCTTGGTGAAGATCTTCATTCTTTTGCTATCTCTGATTGTGCCTGCAAGAATCAAAGCGTGCCTAAATGTTTCCAGGAAGTTCCAAGGATGAGAGACAATGCTTGTTGATGGTTCCTGATTCTTCCGTCAGATCTCGGAATAAATGCTTTTGCTCTAAAAGGGACATTTCTTCACCAGTCATTGCCCACTGAAAAGCTTTCCTTCCTTGATGACATTTCCAAGGCAGCAACAATCATGATCTGGTTGTTCAAGGTTTGTTTTGCCCAAGAAATACCATGTCCAGTTGGTCCCCCCTCTAAT
This sequence comes from Aethalodelphis obliquidens, assembly GCF_003676395.1. NCBI lineage: Eukaryota > Metazoa > Chordata > Mammalia > Artiodactyla > Delphinidae > Aethalodelphis > Aethalodelphis obliquidens. The sequence continues at coordinate 5,737,378 of NW_020838000.1, forward strand.
TGTGGTTAGTTGGTTCACTTGAAAATGACTGCCATTCTATCCTCACAAGAGAGCTCATTATAACTGAAAATGTATGATTCCTCAGGGACCAGTCCTAGACCCTGTCTTTAACCTAATGTTCCTCTGTAATCTACATCAGTGCTGCCTGGGATATTTGTTTAAATGCCAATACCAATCCTACTACTTTTCATTTGTTTCTGGGGTTGAGTCTCATAATACTGCACTTTAAGTAGTCCCCCTGGTGATTATGGGTCACATGACAGGTGAAAGGTCACTGATGTAATTAAATTGAATTAGTGTGGAGGTTTAAGTCTTCCTTCAGTTCTAGTACAACTTCCTTCCTTCTTCCCCTTTCTTTTCTTCTTTCTTTCCTTCCTTCTCTACTTCGTCATTCATTAAGGAAAAATTCAAGAAACAAACAAACAAAAAATGGTAACAGAATTTTTAAAAAATGAGAATTTGGCTGCATTTTCTCCTTTTGTCACTGTCCCTCTTTCCTTCATGGACCTATAACACACACTCCACGCCTAACCATCAGAAAAAAAGAGAGATCATGAAAGCAGAATCTGACAGGAGTGACTGTCAGTTATTTATTCATTTATTTAGTAATCCATTTATCTGATCATTTTGGTCTGATTCCATAGACTATTTATTAGATGATTATCTATGCTGAACAATATGGTAGCCACTAGCCACAGGTGACTATTTAACACTGGAAATGTAACTAGTCTGAATTGAGATGTTCTGTAACTATAAAATACACCCAAGATTTCAAATACCTATTTATAAATAAAGACTGTAAATGATCTTATTAGTAATTTTTATATTGATTATATATTGAAATGACAATAACTTGAATATATTGAATTATGTGAAATGTACTATTAAAATTAATTTTACTTGTGTCTTTTTATTCTACGTAATGTGGCTACTAGAAAATGTAAAACTAAATATACGGCTTGCATTTGTGACTCACATTATGTTTCTATTGGATAATGTTGCTGAACATGTTTGTAGCTTCTTACGTAGCAAAGTGCCTAACCTGGGGTGTCCCAAGCTGAAGAAGTAGGGAACCCAGCGTCAGACAGAAGACAGCTCTGGAAACACTAGGGTCTTAATAAGAACATAACTCCTCAGGAGGAGCTTCAAGATGGCAGAAGAGTAAGATGTGGAGATCACCTTCCTCCCCACAAATACATCAGAAATACACCTACGTGTGGAAACTCCTACAGAACACCTACTGAACGCTGGCAGAAGACCTCAGATCTCCCAAAAGGCAAGAAAGTCCCAACGTACCTGGGTAGGGCAAAAGAAAAAAGAAAAACAGAGACAAAAGAATAGGGATGGGACCTGCACCAGTGGGAGGGAGCCGTGAAGGAGTAGAGGTTTCCACACACTAGGAAGCCCCTTCACGGGCGGAGAGTACGGGTGGCGGAGGGGGAAAGCTTCGGAGCCGCGGAGGAGAGCACAGCCACAGGGGTGCGGAGGGCAAAGCGGGGAGATTCCTGGACAGAGGATCAGGGCCGACCGGCACTCACCAGCCCGAGAGGCTTGTCTGCTCATCCGCCGGGGTGGGCAGGGGATGGGAGCTGAGGCTTGGGCTTCAGTCGGAGCGCAGGGAGAGGACTGAGGTTGGCGGCGTGAACACAGCCTGCAGGGCGTTAGTGCGCCACGGCTAGCCGGGAGGGAGTCCGGGGAAAATTCTGAACCTGCCGAAGAGGCAAGAGACTTTTTCTTGACCCTTTGTTTCCTGGTGCGTGAAGAGAGGGGATTAACAGCGCTGCTTAAAGGAGCTCCAGAGACGGGCACGAACCGCGGCTATCAGCGCAGACCCCAGAGACGGGCATGGGATGCTAAGGCTGCTGCTGCCGCCACCAAGAAGCCTGTGTGCAAGCACAGGTCACTCTCAACACCTCCCCTCCCAAAAGCCTGTGCAGCCCGCCACTGCCACGGTCCCGTGATCCAGGGACAACTTCCCAGGGAGAATGCACGGCGCGCCTCAGACTGGTGCAACATCATGCTGGCCTCTGTTGCCAAAGGCTCGCCCCGCACTCCGTACCCCTCCCTCCCCCCGGCCGGAGTGAGCCAGAGCCCCCATAGCAGCTGCTCCTTTAATCCCGTCCTGTCTGAGCGAAGAACAGACGCCCTCAGGCGACCTACATGCAGAGGCGGGGCCAAATCCAAAGCTGAACCCCGGGAGCTGTGCGAACAAAGAAGAGAAAGGGAAATTTCTCCCAGCAGCCTCAGGAGCAGCGGATTAAATCTGCACAATCAACTTGATGTACCCTGCAACTGTGGAATACCTGAATAGACAACAAATCATCCCAAATTGAGGAGGTCGACTTTGGTGGCAACGATATATATATATTTTCCCCTTTTCCTCTTTTTGTGTGTATGTGTATGCTTCTCTGTGTAATTTTGTCTGTATAGCTTTGCTTTTACTATTTGTCTTAGGGTTCTGTCAGTTCGGTTTTTTTTTCTTTAATTACTTAAAAATATTTTTTTCTTGATAATTATTTTTTATTTTAATAAATTTATTTTTATTTTACTATTTTATTTTATTTTATTTTATCTTCTTTCTTTCTTTCTTTTCTCCCTTTTTTTCTGAGCCGTATGGAGGACAGGCTCTTGGTGCTCCAGCCAGGCATCAGGGCTGTGCCACTGAGGTGGGAGAACAAAGTTCAGGACACTGCTCCACAACAGACCTCCCAGCTCCACATAATATGAAATGGCAAAAATCTCCCAGAGATCGCCATCTCAATGCCAAGACACAGCTACACTCAACGAGCAGCAAGCTACAGTGCAGGACACTCTATGCTGCACAACTAGCAAGACAGGAACACAAAACCATCCATTAGCACAGAGGCTGCCTAAACTCATGATAAGGCCACAGACACCCCAAAAACACACCACCAGACGTGGACCTGCACACCAGAACGACAAGATCCAGGCTCATTCACCAGAACACAGGCATTAGTCCCCTCCACCAGGAAGCCTACACAACCCACTGAACCAACCTGAGCCACTGGGGACAGACACCAAAAACAACGGAAATTACGAACGTGCAGCCTGCGAAAAGGAGACCACAAACACAGAAAGTTAAGCAAAATAAGAAGACAAAGAAACACACAGCAGATGAAGGAGCAAGGCAAAAACCAACCAGACCTAACAAATGAAGAGGAAATAGGCAGTCTACCTGAAAAAGAATTCAGAATAATGATAGTAAATATGATCAAAATCTTGGAAATAGAATGGAGAAAATACAAGAAATGTTTAACGAGGACCTAGAAGAACTAAAGAGCAAACAAACAGAGATGAACAACACTAAATGAAATTAAAAATTCCCTAGAAGGGATCAATAGCAGAATAACTGAGGCAGAAGAATGGATAAGTGACCTGGAATATAAAATACTGGAAATAAATACTGCAAAGCAGAATAAAGAAAAAAGAATGAAAAGAATTGAGGACAGTCTCAGAGGCCTCTGGGACAACATTAAACACACCAACATTCGATTTATAGGGGACCCAGAAGAAGAAGAGAAAAAGAAAGGGACTGAGAAAATATTTGAAGAGATTATAGTTGAAAACTTCCCTAATATGAGAAAGGAAATAGTTAATCAAGTCCAGGAAGCACAGAGAGTCCCATACAGAATAAAACCCAGGAGAAACACGCTAAGACACATATTAATCAAACTATCAAAAATTAAATACAGAAAACAAATATTAAAAGCAGCAAAGGAAAAACAACAAGTAACACATAAGGGAATCCCCATAAGGTTAACAGCTGATCGTTCAGCAGAATCTCTGCAAGCCAGAAGGGAGTGGCAGGACATATTTAAAGTGATGAAAGAGGAAAACCTACAACCAAGATTACTCTACACAGCAAGGATCTCATTCAGATTTGACAGAGAAATTAAAAGCTTTACAGACAAGCAAAACTTAAGAAAATTCAGCACCACCAAACCAGCTTTACAACAAATGCTAAAGGAACTTCTACAGGCATGAAACACAAGAGAAGGAAAAGACCTACAATAATATACCTGAAACAATTAAGAAAATGGTAATAGGAACATGCATATCAATAATTACCTTAAATGTAAATGGATTAAATGCTCCAACCAAAAGACATAGACTGGCTGAATGGATATAAAAACAAGACCCGTATATGTGCTGTCTACAAGAGACCCACTTCAGACCTAGGGACACATACAGACTGAAGGTGAGGAGATGGAAAAAGATATTCCATGCAAATGGAAATCAAAAGAAAGCTGGAGTAGCAATTCTCATATCAGAAAAAATAGACTTTAAAACAAAGACTATTACAAGAGACAAAGAAGGATACTACATAATGATCAAGGGCTCAATCAAAGAGGAAGATATAATAATTGTAAATATTTATGCACCTAATATAGGGGCACCTCAATACAGAAAGCAAATACTAACAGCCATAAAAGGGGAAATCGACAGTAACCCAATTATAGTAGGGAACTTTAACACCCCACTTTAACCAATGGACAGATCATCCAAAATGAAAATAAACAAGGAAACAAAAGCTTTACATTAAACAAGATGGACTTAATTGATATTTATAGGACATTCCATTCAAAAACGAGAATACACATTCTTCTCAAGTACTCATGGAACATTCTCCAGGATAGATCATATCTTTGGTCACAAATCAAGCCTTGGTAAATTTAAGAAAATTGAAATTGTATCAAGTATCTCTTCTGACCACAACACTATAGGACTAGATATCAATTACACAAACAAATCTGTAAGAAATACAAACACATACAGGCTAAACAACACACTACTTAATAACCAAGAGATCACTGAAGAAATCAAAAAAATACCTAGAGACAAATGACAATGAAAACACAATGACCCCAAAATCTATGGGATGCAGGAAAAGCAGTTCTAAGAGAGAAGTTTATAGCTATACAAGCCTACCTTAAGAAACAAGAAACATCTCAAATAAACAACCTAACCCTGTACCTAAAGCAATTAGAGAAAGAATAACAAAAAAAACCCCAAAGTTAGCAGAAGGAAATAAATCATAAAGATCAGATCAGAAATAAATGAAAAAGAAATGAAGGAAATGATAGCAAAGATCAATAACACTAAAAGCTTGTTCTGTGAGAAGATAAACAAAATTGATAAACAATTAGCCAGATTTATCAAGGAAAAAGGGAGAAGACTCAAATCAATAGAATTAGAAATGAAAAAGGAGAAGTAACAACTGACACTGCAGAAATACAAAGGATCATGAGAGATTACCACAAGCAACTATAGCCAATAAAATGGACAACCTGGAAGACATGGACAAACTCTTAGAAATGCACAACTTTCCGAGACTGAACCAGGAAGAAATAGAAAATAAGAAGAGACAAATCACAAGCACTGAAATTGAAAGTGTGATTACAAATCTTCCAGCAAACAAAAGCCCAGGACCAGATGGCTTCACAAGCGAATTCTATGAAATATTTAGAGAAGATCTAAAACCTATCCTTCTCAAACTCTTCCAAAATATAGCAGAGAGAGGAACACTCCCAAACTCATTCTACAAGGCCACCATCACTCTGATACCAAAACTAGACAAAGATGTCACAAAGAAAGAAAACTATAGGTCAATATAACTGATGAATATAGATGCAAAAATCCTCAACAAAATACTAGCGAAGAGAATCCAACAGCACATTAAAAGGATCATACATGATCAAGTGGGGTTTATTGCAGGAATGCAAGGATTCTTCAATATATGCAAATCAATCAATGTGATACACTATATTAACCAACTGAAGGAGAAAAACCATATGATCAGCTCAATAAATGCAGAGAAAGCTTTTGACAACATTCAACACCCATTTATGATAAAAACCCACCAGAGTGTAGGCATAGCAGGAACTTTCCTCAACATAATAAAGGCCATGTATGACAAACCCACAACCAACATCATCCTCAATGGTGAAAAACTGAAACCATTTCCACTAAGATCAGGAACAAGACAAGGTTGCCCACTCTCACACTATTATCCAACATAGTTTTGGATATTTTAGCAACAGAAATCAGAATAGAAAAAGAAATCCAAATTGGAAAAGAAGTAAAGCTGTCACTGTTTGCAGATGACATGATACTAAACATAGAGAATCCTAAAGATGCTACCAGAAATCTACCTGAGCTAATCAATGAATTTGGTAAAGTAGCAGGATACAAAATTAATACACAGAAATCTCTTGCATTCCTATACACTAATAATGAAAAATCTGAAAGTGAAATTAAGAAGCACTCCCATTTACCATTGCAATAAAAAGAATAAAATATCTAGGAATAAACCTACCTAAGGAGACAAAAGACCTGTATGCAGAAAATTATAAGACACTGATGAAAGAAATTAAAGATGATACAAATAGATGGAGAGATATACCATGTTCTTAGATTGGAATAATCAACATTGTGAAAATGACTCTACTACCCAAAGCAATCTACAGATTCAATGCAATCCCTAACAAACTACCACTGGCACTTTTCACAGTACTAGAACAAAAAATTTCACACTTTGTATGGAAACAAAAAAGACCCTGAATAGCCAAAGCAATCTTGAGAACAAAAAATGGAGCTGGAGGAATCAGGCTCCCTGACTTCAGACTATACTACCAAGCTACAGTAATCAAGGCAGTATGGTACTGGCACAGAATCAGAAATATAAATCAATGGAACAGGATAGAGAGCCCAGAGATAAACCCACGCACATATGGTCCCCTTATCTTTGTAAAGGAGGCAAGAATATACAGTGGAGAAAAGACATCCTCTTCAATAAGTGGTGCTGGGAAAACTGGACAGCTACATGTAAAAGAATGAAATTAGAACACTCCCTAATACCATACACAAAAATAAACTCAAAATGGATTAAAATCCTAAATGTAAGGCCAGACACCATCAAACTCTTAGAGGAAAACATAGGCAGAACACTCTGTGACATAAATCACAGCAAGATCCTTTTTGACCCACCTCCCAGAGAAATGGAAATAAAAACAAATATAAATAAATGGGACCTAATGAAGCTTAAACACTCTTGCAGAGCAAAGGAAACTATAAACAAGATGAAAAGATAACACTCAGAATGGGATAAAATATTTGTGAATGAAGCAACTGACAAAGGATTAATCTTCAAATCATACAAGCAACTCATGCAGCTCAATATCAAAACAACAAACAACCCAATCCAAAAATGGGCAGACAACATAAATAGACATTTCTCCAAAGAAGATATACAGATTGACAACAAACACATGAAAGAATGCTCAACATCATTAATCATTAGAGAAATGCAAATCAAAAATACAATGAGATATCATCTCACACCAGTCAGAATGGCAATCATCAAAAAATCTAGAAACAATAAATGCTGGAGAGCGTGTGGAGAAAATGGAACCCTGTTGCAGTGTTGGTGGGAAGGTAAATTGATACAGCCACTATGGAGAACAGTATGGAGGTTCCTTAAAAAACTAAAAATAGAACTACCATGTGACCCAGCATTCCCACTGCTGGGCATATACCCTGGGAAAACCATAATTCAAAAAGAGTCATGTACCACAATGTTCACTGCAGCTCTATTTACAATAGCCAGGACATGGAAGCAACCTAAGTGTCCATCAACAGATGAATGGGTAAAGAAGATGTGGCACATATATACAATGGAATATTACTCAGCCATAAAAGGGAACGAAACTGAGTTATTTGTAGTGAGGTGGATGTACCTAGAGACTGTCATACAGAGTGAAGTAAGTGAGAAAGAGAAAAGCAGATTTCGTTTGCTAACACATATATATGGATTCTAAAAAACAAACAAACAAAAGGAAAATGGTCAGAGAAACCTAGGGGCAAGAAAACGGGAATAAAGTTGCAGACCTACTAGAGAATAGACTTGAGGATATGGGGAGGGGGAAGGGTAAGCTGGGACAAAGTGAGAGAGTGGCATTGACATATATACACTACCAAGCGTAAAATAGATAGCTAGTGGGAAGCAGCCACATAGCATAGGGAGATCAGCTAGGTGCTTTGTGACCGCCTGGAGGGGTGGGGTAGGGAGGTTGGGAGGGAGAGAGACACAAGAGGGAAGAGATATGGGGACATATTTATATGTATAACTGATTTACTTTGTCATAAAGCAGAAACTGACACACCATTGTAAAGCAATTATACTCTAATAAAGATGTTAAAGAAAAAAAAAAAAAACATAACTCCTATTACCTGGAATGGAGCCCAACACCTGCAACTTAAATAAGCTGCCCAGAGGATTCTAGTAGGATTTATCCCCATCACCACTTTCCATAATACCTCAATTTAAATGATATTGCAGGTTACTGTATAGCACAGGGAACTCTATTCAATATCCTGTAATAACCTAAATGGGAAAAGAATTTGAAAACGAATAGATACATGTATACGTATAACTGAATCACTTCATTGTTTACCTGAAACTAACACAGCATTATCAACTATACTCAAATATATAATAAAATAATTTTTTTAAGTTTTAAAAAATAAATGATATTGCAGGAGTCTACCTCCAAATACTATTTTTGTGCTTAAAAAAAATAAAATCACCCTCTTCAGAGGGTTTTATCCTGCCCAGTTAAGAGCTGAGTGAGGGATTCCTGTAAACAAAGTGTGATACCATCAAACAATTCTTTGTTTTTGCTTAGTTTTTGCAGAAGCCCACTTGATGCATGGATTGCAGCAGCAAAAAGAACAGCCCCAGATCATTCCCTTATCTAAAGTCCCATTTCTCCTAAACTGTCATATTCTGCCTGCTTTATCAACCACAGATAATTTGGCTTTTTGAGGAGCACTTCCTTTTTCTCTTATCAGTTTGTACATTATCTGTAAGAGTGATATTCAAGTAGCAGAATCCTCCACTGGCCTGTTAGTATCTGAGGTCAGAGCACATTTTTTTTTCCCTGACTGAGATGGATATTGGATATAAGGTTTCCTCAAAAAAGGAATCTCATTCCGAAGATTCTAGGAAACTACCTATTGCATGTCTTCTTTACAGCGATTATGATGGTGACTCAAAGTGTTTGGGTATTTGGGGGGACTTCAGGTAAACAAAAAGAAAATCAGGCGTCAGAAACATGTACGAAAGTTGTGGATATCAACATTATTCGTTATAAATAGCCCCGTGATGTCCATCAATAGTAGAATGGTGACTTCAAAAAAGCAGTAATATATAGCAATGAGCGCAAACAATCACACAAAACCATGGATGAACCTCATAACATTGAACAAAAGAAGCCAGATACAAAAGAGTATATACTGTGAGACCCTACTTATATAGAGTACCAAAGCAGGCAAAATTCAACTCTGATGTTAGGAGTAAGAATGATGGTTACCCTTGAAGATGGGGTAATAATAGTGACAAGAAAGAAGCATAAGAAGAGCTTCTTGGATGCTGGTTGGACATGTATGTTGTCTGCAAATAGTCACTGAGCTCTACACTTGATATATACAACTTTTCACATGCACGTTATACTACAGTAAGTAAAGAAGAAGAAACGGCAGGAAGAGGAAGGGCAGGATGGGAATATCAAGGTTTTCATTAGTCAGAAACCAGAGATTTTCATTGGCCTATATCCTGCACACTGCTAAAAGACTCAGAAAATGGCTCAGTCCAAATCAACTAAGAGAGGAGAGCTCACACAAGTACTGAATCCTTTAGAAAAGCCTTCTTATTTCTTCTCATAAACTATATTTTTAAAAAGGGAGGTAGATATATATTTATAATTGTTATATCTTCTTCTTGGATTGATCCCTTGATCATTATGTAGTGTCCTTCCTTGTCTCTTGTAACATTCTATTTGCAAAACAAGTATCGTATGTTAATGCATATATGTGGAAACTAGCAAAATGTACATATGAACCAGTTTGCAGAGCAGAAATAGAGACACAGATGTAGAGAACAAACATATGGACACCAAGAGGGGAAAGCGGGGTGGGGATAGTGGTAGTGCGATGAATTGGGAGATTGGGATTGACATATATACACCAGTATGTATAAAATAGGTAACTAATAAGAACCTGCTGTATAAAAAAAATAAAATTAAATTTTTTAAAAAAGGAGGTGGAAGGACACTTCTATGCAAATATAATTCCCTTCATCTCCTTTGTCATTCCAGACTCTTTACCATAAGTACTTATGCCTTATGCTTTGAAGAAGCATAGATAAGTGGGTTGTTATCAGGGAGTTCAGGAGATAACAGTGACAACCTCAGGTTCCTTGAGGAGACAACAGAACACCAGTGAGCAACTGTAGGCATTCATAACGTGAGAAAATTCAGGGGAGGAATGGCAGGCATTTTCAAAAGCTTTCTGCCACCACCTGAGTTACTAGACTTCATCCTGATTAATCATAGACTTCTTTTGTGATTATTTCCCCAAAATAAAATTTTTGTATAATAAATAGTGCATTTATTCATGTATTCAGTACATATTGATTGAACACCTACTAAAAGTCAAGTGCTATGTTAGATGTTGACAGTATAAGAATTAGTTGTGGTTTCTGATTTTATTTAGGGTGCCATAGATTAATGAGAGAAAAGACTGGAAAGGAATTATAGTATAACCCAGTAATAGAAAAAGCACAGATTATTAAGATAGCAGAAATGCAGAAGCACCTCCTCTACTAGGTTGTATATCTAATAGGTGATGGGACATTATTGGCTTTTGTGGCAAAAATCACTCCCGCTAGCTTGAACAAAACAGAGATTTTATTAGATGGATAGAATTACATTTTTATGAAACCCAGAGCAAAAGTGCAGCAACTCCAAAGGCATTGAATTGTGTTCTGAAAGGTCACCAAGATTCAGAGAAGCACATCTCTCCATCTCATGAGCTCTTCTTCCCTCTTTGCTGTTCACCTGCTCATCCAGAGTCTCAGGCTTCTGTTTCTACAGGTTGGTTTTATTCTCTTTCCCTGTTGGTCTCTTTTCCTGATGCATCTGCAATTGAGCAAGTGTGGCCATCCCTGCCCTGATTTTACACCATCTCTAAGTGTGAGATCCCAACAGAAATGATGTCCCAATTTCAAATTTCTGGGACACTTGTCTCCTAGCATGGCAAGGTAGGTGCTCATTTAAGGTGTAGGCATCAGAGCAAGTGTGAGCACTATCTCTACAGAGTCTCACAGAGAAGGAGATGTTTTAGTTGAGTTTTGAAAGTCAGGCAGAGCTTTGCCAGCAAACAAGGAGGTCTCAAGAAAGGCATGAATTGTTCCAGAAATGGTTTTAGAAAAGTCACTTTCAAAACCTTTTTGACATGTACGGGTTAGGAGTTTTCCTGGAGTGTAGAAAAATCACTTTGGCAAAACAAATGTAAAAGAAGTCAACGTTAAGAAACATTCTCTAACTATCCATGTCTCCCAAAGCTGTTTGAGAATGACTAGCTGCTAACGAAGTGTTATCTGAAATGGATTAAGAGAGAAGTCGTTTATAAAGACGCAAGAGTCTTTTGAAGATCACAAACAGAAATTCTATTTAACTAATAGTCAATGGTGATAATAAAAACAAAAGTAAAGATCTCTCATCCTGAAAATAGCTTAATATCTTTCAAATGGGATGCATGGATTCAAAAGTCAGACTCGAGATGCCAAACCCCTAAGGATCTGGTGAACTTTCATGGTGGTATTTGTAACCTCTCAACTTCCTATTTAGTAAATATGAGTCATGGTAGTGATTTCCAAGTGTCTCTAGTGGCAATGATGATCTGAGTAAACCAGATATACCCTTGGCACGCTAACACAAACAGCAAATAGTTTCCTTTCTCTGCATGCATGTTTATGTTAACATTTATTTACGGTTTCTGTTTCTAATATTTTCAAAGTTGTATCCTGAGTGAAACGTAATGTCTTCTCCTTTAATTAAGTAGAGTATTTTGTCTTTTTCATGGATTTATCAAAATGTTTTAGCCAATTCAGAACGTCAGTGTTCTCAGTTTCAACCAATAGAGAATGCATACCTTCCCCCCTTCAATTATTTTTTATTTTACTTGAGGTGGTATGTTTGATTATTTTCTTATCAAAAATTGGATATTTTGCTACTTAAAAGATTTAAACTTTTCATTTGCTTTCAACTTTTCCCCTAATTGGAAACCTACCGAAAACAACTAACAGCTTTAAGTTATATAGGAATGGAGTATTCATATATTTATTGCTGTTAAAAGAATGTTCTTGAGATCATTGACAACTGGGCTTTTCTGGTCCTGGCTCCTGAATTTCTCCCTTGGGTTTGGCTTCCCATTTTTTTTGTAATTGATTTTATGTTGGACTATAGTTGATTTACAATATCATGTTAGATTCAGGTGTACAGCAAAGTGATTCAGTTATACATATATCTTATTTTTCAAATTCTTTTCCCATATAGGTTATTAGAGAATACTGAGCAGAGTTCCCTGTGCTATATACAGTAGGTCCTGTTGTTTATATATTTTATATATAGTAGTGTGTGCATGTTAATCCCAAACTCCCAATTTATCCCTCCCCACCCCACCTTTCCCTTTTGGTAACCAAAAGTTTGTTTTCTAATTCTGCGAGTCTGTTTCTGTCTTGTAAATAAGTCATTTGTATCATTTTTTTAGATTCCACATATAAGTGATATCATATATTTGTCTTTGTCTGACTTACTTCACTTAGTATGATAATCTCTAGGTCCATGCATGTTGCTGTAAATGGCATTTTTTATTCTTTTTAATGTCTGAGTAGTATCCCATTATATACATGTATCACATCTTCTTTATCCATTCCTCTTGGTTTTCTTTATAAACACCTCTGTGGGAGAATGATGTTGTGCTCACTTAGGCAGTAACTACAAGAGACTGCTTATCTCCATGTGTAATCCAATATGGAAAGACTTAGGCATTGTTCAAAGAGCTCTTGATCTTGACTTCAAATCTCCCTAGTCTTCCCACTGTCTCCAAAACAATAGCAAGTCCTTGGTCACTGAGGATTAGGTGTCTCATTTGAAAACTGCAGAGGTTTCTAGCATTATGAGTTTGAAACCGTATCTGAGATCATTTGGGGTTCTACCTAGTTGCTTTACCAAAGAAGTCAAATATTTACCTGGTTTTGATATTGAGGTTTTGAGAAAGATTTTATCTAAACAAAGGCTTTCTCTTAAATTGTTGGAAACCCTTTGACCTAATTGATGTCTCAGTTTCTTTTCATTTCCCCACGTCTATAACCATGGGAAAGAGCACAGGGGTGGTGCGCTTCTTCTCTTTTCTCTAACAGTAGACTTTGGGTTGCACTGCTTAGCCCAGAGGAAAGAATAAAACACATTATGACATGGTCTGAATATTAGTAAACTCATGAATGAAAATCTCTCTGGGGTCCTTAGCTGAAGACTGCAACCAAGAACCTTCTAGAACTGAGATAAAAATACATAAGGATAGAGAAAACAGCCTCCTGAAGCATAAATGGAAGAGTTCTATTCACTCTACACCTATGAATTGTTTCCTGTTTTCATAAGACTTTTCTATATTCAGACTCTAATTACCTAAAGGGTTACTATTCACTTGTTTGAAGTTCTCTCTGCATAACTGAAATTATTACTGAAAAATGCCATGGCCAGACCAGTCATATTGCTGTTGATCTCTACTCCAAAGAAAAAGCCTATGATTTGCCCAGTGGACTCTGAACCAGTGGTTCTTAAAGTGTAGGACCAGGACCAGGAGCATCAGCATCACCCGGGAACTTGCAGGAATGCATGTCCTGAGGCCTCATCCCAGACCACCCAAATGAGAATCTCTGAGGATGGGCCCAACAGACCCAGCCATCTTCCAGGTGATTCTGACATACACTCAAGTTTGAGATTCACTGCGCTAAACTCTCTGTTTCTCTGCCCTCAGTGGCAAGTAGCAAAACTGAAGAGAAGTTAGAGACAAAAGATGGGAAAATGTCCAGGCAAATTGCTGATCAGAGATATTTACCTTTTTTCCCTTTCTCCACTTCCTGCATTTTCCTTCACCCAGAAAAATAAAAATAAAACAGGATTTCCTTGGGGATACTTTTATCTTCAAGAAAAGGCAGGAAGTCAGGACAGAATTAAATAAAAAAGATTTCAGAAATAAGTCTGAGATGCGTGAAGTCTTTCAACTCTTATCATGGATGCCAGCACTATCGTGCCACTGTGACACCATTAATCTGTGAGCTGTGACCTTGGCATTAGGGTCAGTGGCTCAATACTCTAAGCACATTGAAACCATCTTGCTCCTACAGGTCTCAGCTAGTCTTCACAGCTTCCTCTTGGCTGTCTTCCCTATGCCATCCCCAATCTTACTATTCTAAAATAAAGATATACCTAAACTTTTTCAGAAAACTAATTTGCATGCTTCTGTAAAGCTTTCATGCCACCTGGAACATAAATCTTGCTGAAAGCATTGGCTCTAGTGTTAGCTGGTTACTAGCTGCCTGCTGCAGTCATTTTCAAGGAGGTAAAAATATTCTTTATTTGCTCTTCTGATTGGCAGTAGCCTGGGGTTTTAAACAACAGTTTCTTTCAAAAGATGGTGCTATTAGAATGATGGGGACAGAATTACTTTCAGTATGTGTCATACATAATCTGTTTGCAAAATGCTGTGAGACATTTGGATAAAAGGCAACATTTGGCTCACAAAAGACACTTTTGGTGGACAGATTTACCTACTGAGACAATGTTTTTGTGATTATTTACCATTTATGATCATGCTGTATATGCCACCTTACAGAATTCATGAAAGACAGTCTATGGCTTCATCCATATTCTAAAAGTCTTTGAAACATTGTGTGAGAAATGAATTTTCTTGAAAGAAAAAGCTTAATAGTAGCCCCTTACCTGTTCATTGTGCTTTATGGTTTACAAAGGGCTTTCATACATACTTTTACAATAACTCTGTAGAGTAGATAAGATGGGCATAATTATTCCATTTATATAGAGGAGAAACTGAAGGTCATGAAAGTTAGAGGTCTTGCCAAAGTTATACAGCTAGTAAATGGCAGAGTTCATTGCCCTGAGACGGAAGGGTACCATTCATTTCTGCTTCTTGAAAGAAAGAAAAGTTGAAAAGAGATACAGAAATACTGGGAAAATGACTTGAATAAACAAATGTTTCTACTTTCCCAAGTGCTTGAATGTTTCCCTACTGGCTGGTTTGAGCTACCTTGGACTCATCCTACCACAGAATAACTCTTACAGCCACACGCCAGACCTGAGAGACCTGATTTCTCTTCCATGTCAGAACACAGTCAGACTGGGGTGTAGAACATAAGGTAAGATCAGTTACAGGAGAGAAAGAGGATCCAATCGCCCTCAATATAGCGTTTACTACCTTTTGATAAAACGTCCACCCTACAATGTCATTATGAACAGTGTTTTCTTAAAATCTTCCAGTAGGTAAATCTGAAGATCAGTAGTCAAAATGTCCAGCAGAGTTTAGAAGAAATATAGATAGAAAGCATGGTTTCATTTCAAAGCATCTTTCATGAACTTTAAATAATATGTGCCTTGTGCAACTCATTGTAAGTGGAAGGAAATAAAACATGCACTGGATGCCCACCAGGTGATAAAGGTGAATCCAGTCACTTCGACAGACACAACACTGAAGTTTCCTGGTGAAGCTTTGAGGTAGACATTATGACTTCCATGTTGCAGGTTCATTCCCTCAACTGATAGTTATTGAGCTCCTACTAGGTGCTAATCTCTGATGAGAAAATTTTGAAAACGGAATCTGGACCCTCAAACCACTCATCCCCTAATGCGTGGGACACATGGGCAGTGATGAAATATTGAGTCAGTGCAGTGATAGAAAATAGGCCAACGATATTATGGGGCTTGGGAAGGGTCAGCTAACTGAGTGGAGCCTTAAGCAGTAAGAGTTAATCAAGCAAAGAAAAGGGAAAGGAGAATTTCAGGCAGAAATACAGATTAGCCAAAGAATTAAGGGACAAAAAAATAACAGAGTATCTGGGAGAAATTTGAAAGAGTGTAAAATGGGAGAAATGGCTGGTAAGTGGGGTAAACCATGCTGAGAAACTTGGCTTTGTCTGAGGATGATGGCGACACATGGAAAAGAGAAATAGAACATAGTGAGATTAGACCTCTCAGTTGACTGCTCTCTGTAGGATGGAAGATGGGATAGAGAGGAGCAAGCCTGGGAGAAGAAGTTGTTACAACAGCATCGTAGTGATCTAGACAAGAGATGGTGAAGAGTTGAATTTTCAGAGTGGAACAAAGGATGGAAATAAAAACAGAGATTTAGGGGCTTCCCTGGTGGTGCAGTGGTTGAGAATCTGCCTGCCGATGCAGGGGACACGGATTCGAGCCCTGGTCTGGGAGGATCCCACAGGCTGCGGAGCAACTGGGCCCGTGAGCTACAGCTACTGAGCCTGCGCGTCTGGAGCCTGTGCTCCGCAACAAGAGAGGCAACGATAGTGAGAGGCCCACGCACCGCGATGAAGAGTGGCCCCTGCTTGCCACAACTAGAGAAAGCCCTCGCACAGAAATGAAGACCCAACACAGCCATAAATAAATAAATAAATAAATAAAATTTTAAAAATGAATATCTGCTTAAAAAAAAAAAAAAACCCAAAAAAACCCCAGAGATTTAAGAAACGTCCCTGCTGGCACAGTGGTTAAGAATCCACCTGCCAGTGCAGAGGACATGGGTTCAATCTCTTATCCAGGAAGATCCCACATGCCATGGAGCAAATAAGCCCGTGTGCCACAAGTACTGAGCCTGTGCTCTAGAGCCCGCGAACCACAGCTACTGAAGCCCGGATGCCTAGAGCCCATGCTTCACAGCAAGAGAAGCCACCGCAATGAGAAGCTTGAGCACTGCAACGAAGAGTAGCCCCTGCTCGCCCCAACTAGAGAGAGCCTGTGCGCAGCAACAAAGACCCAACGCAGCCAAAAATAAAATAAATAAATAAATGTATTAAAAAAAAAAAAGAAATATTGGGAACAAACAAAATAGAAGTGTCAGTATTTAATGATTAAAAATAGATGAATAAATAAGCTCTATTAAGTTAAATATTTGCCTCTAGGAAACATGACCAGGATGTGGTGGGGCCTGGATTCTAACCCATGATGGAGTCGAAGGGATTAAGAACCCCTCTTGTATAGACTGCAGACTTTTCACTCAGGACACATAACTGATACACTACATTTAATGCCATATGTGTACATTCATTACTATATAACTTGTTTTCCCCAATTTTTATAGGTACATTAACATACCAAACCCCCAGCATTGCGGGTGAGGGTTCATGGTGAGAAAGAAGTCCTTTAGATTTCTCTAGAGAAATCTAAATTGAAAGGTTATTTTGGAATCACATCTTAAAGCAGAAGTTGGATACTCATGGAGTGACTCGAAAATAGTGATAGAACAAAAACAGCAAAAAAAAAAAAGTTTGCTTGTAGAGGTTTTCATGAAGAGCAACTTACAATTTTCTTTTACTGAAAGGAGTGCAAACTGTTTTTTTTTCATCTACAGGGATATCTTCTTGCTGTGTAACATCTTTGACGCATCCAAGAACACTTGAGTCGCAGTGCATGGTTAGGCAAGTGTGAGGAGAGTAGACACCACCTCCGTGGGGGAAAGAGGACCAGGACATTGCACCTGGAACAGGCTGATCCTTCCAACCTACTTGGTAGCCAGAGAAACTGCGGGAGAGTAAGTGGCACATGTGCCTAGGGGCTGAGGAACCTGCTGGGAGGGAAAGGGATCTTGAATCCATCCAGAGAATCAGTGGAAGTGGAGCCTTTTCCACAGTCTTCACCATGAAAGGACCCCACGGACACAACAGGGATCTCAGCCCTGAGATGATCTGGCCTCAGGTACAGCCCTGAGCCCCCAGGGACAGTGTGCAGGCTGCCCGTGGAAGTCCATTTGGACAGACTTCTTGCAAGGTGCCCACCCAAGCAGTGGCTTTGCTTATGAGCTCAGAGCTGAAAGATTTGTCACTTTGGTAGCCCAAGTGTGGGAGCCACTGCAGCTCATGCAAGGATCTGCGCAACTAAAGATTTATCGCAGTGGTGGTCCTTCCCTGGGCCGTGCAAGATACGTTTTCAACAGAGACCCCACGTCACAGCAGCAGCAGAAGCCACAGCAGGAGTTGATCAGGAGCAGATGCCAATTCCCCAAGCCTGGCAGCTGAATTAGCAACTAGAGTTCGTACCACATTTGAGAACAGGGGCAGGAAGGAAGGTCTCAAATACTGGATTATTTGTTAATAGAATCTGTGAGAACTCAAGTAATTAATTGAGGTAACAAAAGTGATCTGAACATAATTGTGCTTCCAGCTAGTGAAACTGAATATACTATATTAACTAAATCTTTAAAACATTTTTCTACATTATTTCTATTTATTTTACCTTTATTCGCTTTATTTTTATTTTACATAAGCTTTACAAAGCACTTTGTCATTGATCAGACAAGGGACCTTCACAGTAACATTATATGTATTCTAAAAAGCATTCTAGAATACCCAGTTTACAGATGAGGAAAACAATGACAGAGCTGAGATTAGGTCTCTACCCTAGCATTTAACTCTCTCGTCCAAGGTTCTTCAGGCATATTTTCTTTACCACTCCTGCTCCTGCCTTTGAAAGCTCCAATCTGCATGGATGTTCGTAAATTAAAACAGAAGGTCAAATTAAAAAGGAGAGAAAGCAAGTAGGATCTGACAGTAATATTAATACCTCTGAAATCCCTGGTCTTTTCAATTAACAGCCTCTTTCTGAGAGGTTTATTGCTCTTGGCTTGAACTGCGGTCATTAAAACACCTCAAAAAGCCTACTTAAGCACTCTCTCCAAGGTTTTGGGTACCACTTCTGCTTTGCATAGATTCAGAGAGAAAGCATAATAAAACAGGCCCCAGGGCTGTCACGTGTGTCGCTTTGCCTTTGTTTTATAACCCGAGTTCATGAGCCTGTTCAGAATTTACCCCTGGATATAGAGAAGCTTATATACTTTATTCCAAATGTAGGTCTGAATGAAAGTAAATATATAAATTAAGTGACCCTCTAGGTATGGCATACCTTCCGGCTAAACCTCAATGTGATTTTGCTCATTCACATAAAAGGGGCCTGGTATAAAAAGCATGCTACATGGCAAGATGAATCATGGCACTTTTATTAACCCCACTGGTTGAGCCTCCTCACACTGGCATAGTTTACAGAATTATTTTATTGGCAGTCACTGTCACCAAATAAACTATAAAGTAGTGACTGATGTAGTAGAACTAGACAACTTGAAGGATCTAGACTACTTGTAAAAGAGAACTATTTTGCCAAGCACTGCTACAATAAAGCAATTCTGATGCTTATAAAAGACTATAACCGGTAGTGGCAAATCTCAGTTGAACCAGGGCTTGGGGAGATTACCTGGTGAGGATAAAACTGACATCAGAAGCCTTGCTATTTTCAAATGCATGAGTTTGCTTTTGTTTTTATTTTGTTTATTGTTATATCTTATAAGAGAAGGCAGTAATACTCTGAACATACGGTATTTTACCTCTGTGGCCAAACACATCATGCACTCATTATACACTCACATTTGGGAGAAAAATAACCAGACCATAATGTAGGAAACTGCTCAAATTGAGCTTGAAGAATTTGTACACAAGGAATGAATGATTCTTGTCTGTTTCCCCTAAACATTCTGACTGGCCCCTTTTTTCATCTAGAAAAGACTAACAATCTTTTTCCCAGAAGAAAAGGAATGACATATCAAATAATTTCAGAGGTAATATTGGTTTGAAATTTTAACTGTGTGATGTAATTTTACCACTGTTTAATATTTGGCAGAATTTTTTCAACCTATGAAGGAGAACCTCCAGTCTCTTGAGTAAAATTAAAACAAAAATAAAAACATTGCCTATCTAAAGACAATGTCCTGAATTATATAAAAAGAAGGGATTTCAAAGTGCAGGAAGATAAACAGGGTCACATGTGCCTCCCTTTTGAATCTGCCAGACCTGTCTTTCTAAAACCAGATCTGATGATTTCACCCAGCTGGTTCAAAACTTTTGCCTACAGCAGAAAACCCCAACTATTTCAGCTGAGCCAATTGACCTTTGCTATTGGCCCCTAGCTACATTTCCAATTTTAGCTCCCATCTTTCACCCTGGGACATCCAGCTCTAAGGTTCTAGGTCTTTTCATTCTTAATACTTATCACATGACTTTTCTCTGCCAGCAATACCAGTACCTTCTCTGCCTATTCATTCTCCAGCATCATTCCCTCTGCTCTGGTCCTTCCATGCTTCACACCTAACTCTTACTGGCAGTTTTTGTTTAGGACATAACTCTCCCAGTGGATGATAAAACAGTCACGGATTGGACCCCGTTAGACTTCTATGAATCTGTTCACAGATTCACCAGTGCCTTGCACAGGCTCTAAGACACAGCAGGTACTTCATAAATGTTTGAATCAACTAAGTTTAATTTTCAAATTGTGCTTATGTTCATTCTCCTCACTACTTAGAGATTCCTAGACAATTAGAATTCTGTTCTGTTTACCATATTATTCCTAAGTCAAGTGTCTAGCAGAGTGCTTGGCACATAGAAAATGCTCATTACTTAATTTTTTTTTTTTTACTGAATAAATAAGGAAATGAGCAGGGATGCTTTTTAGACACAAATTTATAGATTTTAATGCAGGCTACCACTTACTAACTTAAAGACTGGAGCCAGTTCTTAACTTTCCTCAGCTATAAAATGCTAATAAAAGTATCAACCTTCGAGTTATTGTGAAGATCAATAGTAGCGACATGTATATGTAATAGCCTAGTGTTTGACATATGTACACACTCAATAAATGTTGGTTCACAACAAGAGATTAATTTCCAAAATATATAAACAGCTCAGATAACTCAATAACAAAAAAACAAACAACCTAATCAAAAAATGGGCAGAAGACCTAAATAGACATTTCTCCAAAGAAGACATACAGATGGCCAACAGGCACATGAAAAGATGCTCAATATCGCTAATTATTAGAGAAATGCAAATCAAAACCACAGTGAGGTATCACCTGACACCAGTCAGAATGGCCATCATTAAGTCTACAAATAATAAATGTTGGAAAGAGTGTGGAGAAAAGGGAACAGTCCTACACTGTTGGTAGGAATGTAAATTGATACAGCTGCTATGGAAAACAGTATGGAGGGTCTTCAAAAAACTAAAAATAGAACTACCATATGACACAGCAATTCCACTCCTGAGCATATATCTGGAGAAAACTCTAGTTTGAAAAGATACATGCACCCCAAAGTTCAAAACAGCACTATTGGGCTTCCCTGGTGGCACAGTGGTTGAGAGTCCGCCTGCTGATGCAGGGGACAGGGTTCGTGCCCCGGTCCGGGAAGATCCCACATGCTGCCGAGCGGCTGGGCCTGTGAGCCATGGCTGCTGAGCCTGCATGTCCGCAGCCTGTGCTCTGCAACGGGAGAGGCCAAAACAGTGAGAGGCCCACGTACCGCAAAAAACAAAACAAAACAAAACAAAAAAAACAGCACTATTTACAACAGCCAAGACATGGAAGCAACCTAAATGTCTGTCAACAGATGAATGGATAAAAAAGATGTGGGACATATATACAATGGACTCCAAAGTATACAAACAGCTCATGGAGCTCAATATCAAAAAACCAAACAATCCAGTTAAAAATTGGGTGGAAGACCTAAATAGACATTTCACTAAGGAAAACATACAAATGGCCAAGAGGCAAGTGAAAAGATGCTCACATCACTAATTATTACAGAAATGCAAATCAAAACTACAATGAGGTATCACCTCACACTGGTCAGAATGTCCATTATCAAAAAATCTAGAAACAATAAACGCTGGAAAGGGTGTGGTGAAAAGGGAACCCTCCTGCACTGTTGGTAAGAATGTAAATTGATACAGCCACTATGGAGAACAGTGTGGAGGTTCCTTAAAAAACTAAAAATAGAATTACCATACGACCCAGCAATCCCGCTACTGGGCATATACCCTGAGAAAACAATAACTCAAAAAGAGACATGTACCACAATGTTCATTGCACCACTATTTACAGTAGCCAGGACATGGAACCAACCTAAATGTCCATCGACAGATGAATGGATAAAGAAGATGTGGCACATATATACAATGGAATGTTACTCAGCCATAAAAAGAAAAAAATTGAGTTATTTATAGTGAGGTAGATGGACTTAAAGTCCATCATACAGAGTGAAGTAAGAAAGAGAAAAACAAACACCATATGCTAACACATATATATGGAATCTAAAAAAAAAAAATGGTACTGATGAACCTATTTGCAGGGCAGGAATAAAGAGGTAGACATAGAGAATGGACTTGAGGACATGGGGTGAGAGGGCAAAGCTGAGGCGAAGTGAGAGTAGCATCGACATATATACTCTACAGAATGTAAAATAGTTGGCTGGTGGGAAGCAGCAGCATAGCACAGGGAGATCAGCTCGGTGCTTTGCAATGACCTAGAGGGGTGGGATAGGGAGGATGGGAGGAAAGCTCAAGAGGGAGGGGATATGGGGATATATGTATGCATATGGCTGATTCGGTTTTTTGTGCAACAGAAAATAACACAGTATTGTGAGACAATTATACTCCAATAAAGATCTATTTAAAAAAAAGAATGAAATGTTGCCCTTTGCAGCAACATGGATGGACCTAGAGATTACCATACTAAGTGAAGTAAGTTAGACAGAGAAAGACAAATATTGTTTGATATCACTTACACGTGGAACCTAAAATATGATACAAATGAACTTATTTACAAAACAGAAACACACTCACAGATATACAAAACAAACTTATGTTACCAAAGGGAAAGGGGGAGGGGGAGGGTTAAATTAAGAGTTTGGGATTAACATATACACACTACTATATAAAATAGAGACAACAATGTCCTACTGTAAAGCACAGGGAACTATATTCAATATCTTGTAATAAACGATAATGGAAAAGAATATGAAAAAGAATATATATAGTATATATATGCATATACATATATATGTATCTATGTATCACTGCATCACTTTGCTGTACATCTGAAACTAACACAACATTGTAAATCAACTATACTTCAACAACAACAACAAATGTTTCATTCCCTCTTCCTACCATATATGTTTCAGTTAGAAATATTTCCAGATGCAGGTAACAGAACACCCAATGTACAGTGCCCTAAACAAATGTTGCCCTATTTTTCTTAAACAGCAAGTAGTACAGAAATAAGCAAAAGTAGGTGACATTTTCCTAACACCCACTGGCTGGAGTTGCAGGGAGACCTGGCAGCTCTCCGTGTCTATGGCTCTGAATAAGGCCACCGCTCTCCAGCCTCCACATCACCATCACCATATAAAAGAGAGTCCTTAAGATTCTGCTTGCTCCTAGCAAACCCCTCTCACCCCTGTATTCACCCATACTATCTGCCTTGTGACCAGCAGGGTTAATTTAATTACATACTCTTAATTATACTGTAGAACATAAAGCCTAGAACTCAAGCCATCTCCCACTTTCCAGATTCTGATTCCCCTATAGGTCTTTCAGCAGTGAAATATGCACCCTAGCACTTCCTAGCCCTGTCTTCCCCCTGCTTTACTTTTCCCCTTAGGATTTTTTCTTTTTATCATTTTGATGTAACGCACGCACATGCACACACACACACACACACACACACACACACACACACAGAAATCTGTTTTCTGTCTCTCTTCTCACACTAGAATGTAAGGTCTATGAGAGCAGGATTTTGTATCTTGTTTTCACTGCTATATCTCCAAAGTCTAAAAGAGTATGTTGGTAACATGCAATGTTCGATAAACATTTGTCCAAAATGGAATAAAGAGCTGAAGTACTGATGCGCATGTTCATTCATGACATCAAGACTCAGGTCCTTTCCATATTTTAATTCCATTATTTTTAGCATATTGAGTTGCAGGATGGCTTGTTCCACGTTAAGCATTAGTCACATTTCAGAAAGGAAGAAAACGGTAGGGCAAAAGTTTCACAAGCTTTTTTATATCCTCCTCTTTTTTTCTATCCTTAAAAATATATGTTTCCCCAAATGCTTTCGGCAGACTTCTACTTACATTTTGCCCATCAGAACTGTGTCACATGATTCCCTTCATTTCAAGAGAGGCTGTCAGTACAGTTTAAATTTCTTAGTAAGCAAAGGAAGAGAGGAGGGATTGGAGATGGATTTTGAGTTAACCAATATATAGTTTATGCCCCAAATTTCTCTGTTATCTTGCATACTATTTATACTTAATGAATGAATTAGAATTTAAAGAATCATGTATTACATGGAAATAGCAGGTAAGGGATCTTAAATGCAGTATAATTTCATAGCTTAGGAGAGAATGTAGATGCATAATTTTATATCAATGAAAGAGAGCATAAGTGTTGATACTACAAAACTGTATGCAATACAAACCCACCATTTACATTTGGCTTTGGAAAGTGTCTTGAATGTATATTTGCATAAGATAAAGCTCCCTTGCTCAGACTGATTCAGGGTTCACCTTCTATAGTATATCTCTAATTTAAAAAAATGAGAAGTGCATCAATTGCAAATGGCCTGAAAGGAAAGATAATAGCTAGCCTTTATTGTAGATACTTTACATACAGAGTCATTGAACATATGCTACAGCCATTCTTCAAAATAAGTATTATTATCTTGATGAAGATACATTTTCATCATCTGTTTTAATGATAAGGAAACTGAGGTTCAGAAATTTTTGAAAATGTTTAGTTTTGGTAAATGAGAAAGCCAGGATTTGAACTAAGTTTGGTTTCTTTTATGCTCTTCCTCACAGAGCACAGGATTAAATTGATATATATTGATCAAAAGTGGTGTGCTAGGGGCTTCCCTGGTGGCGCAGTGGTTGAGAGTCTGCCTGCCAATGCAGGGGACACGGGTTCGTGCCCCGGTCTGGGAGGATCCCACATGCCGCGGAGCGGCTGGGCCTGTGAGCCATGGCCCCTGAGCCTGTGCGTCCGGAACCTGTGCTCCGCAGGGGGAGAGGCCGCAACAGTGAGAGGCCCGCATACCGCAAAAAAAAAAAGGAGGTGCGCTGCAATATAACTTGCCCATTTTCTCTTCCTAATCCATACATTAACCCATCCTAGATGAACCACATTTCCTCCGATGATTCAGGGTTGACCTTCCCCAGGGATTCTTGGATCAAAGAGGAAACAAGAAATGGCTAGATCATAAAGGCTTTCTTCAAATAAAAAATAAAGTACAGTAATTGAGATGTCAACCAGACTACCAGATGAGCTCTGATTGACACTCAGTACCCTAGTCAAGAGAGCAAATCCCTAAACAGAGGAGACCCCGTCAGTAAAGCTAAAAGGGTAGATTGTGCCGTGGACTGACCTCTGGAGTCTGTTTCCGTTTTCATTTGCTTTGGGGCTTTTTGGAAACGACTTCCGTTAAAAGCACTCTTGATGACAGTGAGGGCAGCCCTCAGGAGTGACTATGTGGACAGCCAGTCCCCTTCCCCTTTATGTATTGCTCCGAAGTTTGGTATTCATGAAGTGAGAGAGAAAGGAGAAAAGAACTGCTGAGTGGCCATTGCCTATTTCAACTCATGGCCTTTCTCTGTCAGCCTCAAAACCACAAAAATAATTCCAGTTAATTAACTAACAAGAAGAAAAATGTCTTCTTTATAAAACAGTTTATGGTCTAACTACAACAAGACCATACTCTAAGTATTCCCCCCAAAAACAAGGCTGAAATAAGTTTAAAAAATTGGAAGAAATATAATTTGCATTATTGAGAAATATTTTTTGCTAGATAATGTCATGTATATTACTGCTCTGAATTCCCACAGCAGTACTGGAAGACATGTATTATTTTCATTATTTTATGGATGAGGAAACTGAGGTTCAGTGAAGCCCAAGATCAAAAGGGTTGTATGTATATAAGGAGTATGTCCTTCTGGTGCCACCATGTGATCACACTACCCTTCAAAATTTTTCTTTGACTTTCCCAAGATGCACCAGGGTTTTTTTTTTTTCCTCTCTCTCTCTCTCTCTCTTTTTTTAAATTTTTTTTTATTGGAGTATAGTTGATTTACAATGTTTTGTTAGTTTCTGGTGTTCAGCAAAGTGATTCAGTTATACATACCTATATTCTTTTTCAGATTCTTTTCCATTATAAGTTATTATGAGTTATTGAATATAGTTCCCTGTGCTATGTAGTAGGTCCTTGTTGGTTATCTATTTTATATGTAGTAATGTGTATCTGTTCATCGCAAAGTCCTAATTGATCTCTCCCCCAGCCCCATTCCCTTTTGGTAACCAAAACCTTGCTTTCTATGTCTGTGAGTCAGTTTCTGTCATGTAAATAAGTTCATTTGTATCATTTTTTAGATTCCACATATAAGTGGTATCACACAGTATATGTCTTTCTCTTTCTGACTTACTTCACTTAGTATGATAATCTCTAGGTCGACCCATGTTGCTTCAAATAGCATTATTTCATTCTTTTTAATGGCTGAGTAGTATTCCATTGTATATATGTACCACATCTTCTTTATCCATTCCTCTGTCGATGGACATTGAGGTTGCTTCCATGTCTTGGCTATTGTATTGAATAAATAGTGCTGCTGTGAACATTGGGTGCATGTATCTTTCTGAATTAGAGTTTTCTGTGGATATATGCCCAGGAGTGGGATTGCTGCATCATATGAGATGCATCAGCTTTTGATTCAACTCTGATCATGTTCTACCTCCCTGAATATTCTAAGATGATCAAACCAAGGTCAAGTTGAATTAATAAAAGGTACTGTAGATTTAGGTCTATAGAAAAACACTTTGTGTTTGGGTAAAGTAAGCTTCTATACTAAAGAACCCCCAAACTGCAGAATCTCTAACAAAGTTTATTCTATCTCAAAACAATAGTCTTGAAGTAGGTGGGTGTGCGAAAGGCAGGCAGTTCTTCTCTGCCTGGTGTCCAGACTTTCAACTTTCTTTAATCACCCAACACAGTTTAAAGCGTTGGCCTCCTCCCAGTAGTAGTCAGCTCATCAGCACCATAGACGGAGATTAGACCACAGATTATGAAAAAGAGAATGCAGGGCTATCTGCTTTATCTGCTTCCTTTTTAGAGAAGTGGTGAGCAAGTTGCATGTATTACTTATACTTAAAATTCACTGGCCAAAATTTAATTGAAAGACCACAACAAGCAAAAAGCTGGGTGGCTATGGACAACGCTGATTCGTTGAGGTTTATACTGCCAAAAAAATGAATGTGACACATGGGACAAAAAGCACTTTCAGACATAGGTCTCTCTTTTCTTGATTAAGGTAGATTAGTCTGGAAATCCTCACACAATATCATCTTCTTATCAAAGGGATTTATACATAATATATTACCTTAATATATATAATATACATAACATACATGTATTACATATGATATATATTTTATATATCATTTACATACTCTTTTCATGGAACTGAAAATGCTGCTTTTCAAATCCAAATGACTTTGAGCCCTTTTCGAAATCAGAGTTGTGGCAGGGGGATGGCTGGTGGTCAGCAAAGTTTCCAGTGGAATATTAGTGTCTTTAATTAATATTAATACTGAGGTTCTATAGGGACCTGTTCTAGTTATACAACATGCCTTCCCAATCACAGCTGGTGAGTGACCTAGCTGAATAAAGGAAGCAGAAGGCAGCCTGACTGGCTCTGCTTCTCCCTGATCTCCATGGGGTTACTCTCCTACAGACAGGGTTACATGTTATAAAGGAATCTTAAACAGCCTTCTTTTGCCCAAAGGAGTGATTGAAGAGTTTCTGAAAATGCCCCAGGCACAGAGCAGGTGGACAAGTCAAGCCATATCTAGGGCTGTGCCAGAGTCCTCACAGAATTGAATCTTCAATTCTCAATGATTCCTCTTTGTGAACACATGATCTAAACAAAATAACAAGGAGCAGGTAAGCATTCAGGAAGGACCAGGAATCTGACTAAAAACCTCATCACTTAGGATAATTTTCTTGCCTAGGAAATTTCAGTATGGTAGCCAAACGTAGTGCAGAGATTGTAGAAAGTTGAATTTTACAAATAATAAATCTAAAGTGTTAAAGAGTCCCTGGCTGGTGCTGCAGCAACCATGTCCCTCAAGTCTATTACGTGGACCATAAAAGGGACCAGTGATCTGGGAACAGCAGAGTGTAGGGTTGAAATCTTGTACCCTGAACCCCTCTAACCATGGTTCCAGTCCTGGTGTTGCTACTTCCAAGTCTTTTTCAAAAAGAAAGGAGACTAAAACAAGTTGAGACATTTGCTATAGTTCAATCATTCCTTCATTCAAGAAATGTTTGTTTTCTGGTGCCTACTACGTGTCAGATAAAAATTGAACAGAACCCAGATTGAAGCAGTGGCAGAAGGAATGGAGAACGGAGAACAGACTGAAGGGCTCTTTGTTATTTTGGAAGGAGCGCTGGCTTCTTTCTAAGCAAATGGAGATCTCATTATATCATTCCCTCTCCCTGGGATCTCTGTAATGGACTTGATGAAGCCTACATTCTGCCACAGTCTATTTTCTACTAGTAACTTCACACCATGGGGTCAATACAGTAGCCATCAAAATGGGGAGGTTTGAATAAATTATCAATAAAGTCAGTATGTTAGCTCTGCTTCCTTCACTTCAAGTACACAGATGGTTTCAATTACCAGAATGAAGTAAAAAAAAAATTATAGGAAAACCTCAGAACTGTGGCATGAATAAGGTGTGGAAGATAGGGTGCCAATTTCAAAGCCAAAAGACTTGAAAATAATTTTTGGTTTAGCTCTGCATCAAATTGGAAAAGCCTATGGTCACTGAAATTCTTCATTGGTCAAATGAGGATATAATGGCTGTGCTGTCGATCTCATGGAAATGTTTAGAAGACATCAATTCGAAGTACTTTACATATCAAAATGGTTTGCAGAGAATTCCCCTGGAGAAGCAGAACTCTGGATCTCTCAACTTCCTTAGCACATATTTTATGTCCATAAAGAACATAAAAAATTAACATTGAGAGCAGCCCCGGAATGTCACTGGAAATGTGAGGAGCAATCCAAGTGTCTTTACATGATAATTATGTGGGTGAGTATCTATCTATCTATCTATCTATCTATCTATCTATCATCTATCTATGCATGCATTATGGGTACCATAATGACATAATGACATATTTTTCACACCAAGAACACAATCAAATCCTTCTGTCTAACTACCGGGCTCAGTCACTACACTGCTTTCATAATATCTGATAGGACAATAGAGAGAGGAACCCAAATCCCCCAAATAATGTGGATGTGGAGTATTTACCTTAATTGTCTATTTCCTGTACAGGTTTTGGTGTTCATTGATTGATTGTAAGACCTTAAATGCCATAAGACCTGAACTTGACAAAAATTATGAGAGCAAGGTTGTGCCTCTAATGATTTCAACTTCAGTACTGAAGAAAGGAGTTCAGAACAAATGAGTCAAGTGTCTTCTGCTCCTAACATTTTAAAAGTGTCAGTGTTTCCTCAGTATAATATTTCTCAAGCCTATACAAAAATTAAATGTCCTCATATCTAATACTGGGAAATTTTGAGAACATACGAAGTGGTTCCGAGATGGGGAAGATGGTGGAAGAGTGAGACACGGAGATCACCTTCCTCCCCACAGATATATCAGAAATACATCTACACGTGGAACAACTCCTACAGAACACCTACTGAATGCTGGCAGAAGACCTCAGACCTCCCAAAAGACAAGAAAGTCGCCACGTACCTGGGTAGGGCAAAAGAAAAAAGAATAAACAGAGACAAAAGGTTGGGGGTGGGACCTGCATCAGTGGGAGGGAGCTGTGAAGGAGGAAAGGTTTCAACACACTACGAAGCCCGTTCGCGGGCAGAGACTGCGAGTGGTGGAGGGGGGACGCTTTGGAGCCGCGGAGGAGACCACAGCAACCGGGGTGCAGAGGGCAAAGAGGAGAGATTCCCGCACAGAGGATCGGTGCCGACCGGCACTCACCAGCCCAAGAGGCTTGTCTGCTCACCCGCCGGGGCAGGCACAGCTGGGATCCGAGGCTCGGGCTTCGGTCGGAGCGCAGGGAGAGGACTAGAGGCCTGAACACAGCCAGAAGGGGTTAGTGCACCACGGCTAGCCGGGAGGGAGTCCAGGGAAAAGTCTGGACCTGCCGAAGAGGCAAGAGACTTTTTCTTACCTCTTTGTTTCCGGGTGCGTGAGGAGAGGGGATTAACAGCGCTGCTTAAAGGAGCTCCACAGACGGGCGCGAGCCACGGCTAACAGCGCGGACCCCAGAGACGGGCATGAGACAATAAGGTTGCTGCTGCCGGCACCAAGCAGCCTGTGTCCGAGCACAGGTCACTGTCCACAGCCCCCTTCCGGGGAGCCTGTGCAGCCCGCCACTGCCAGGGTTCCGGGATCCAGGGACAACTTCCCCGGGAGAACGCACGTCACGCCTCAGGCTGGTGCAACGTCTCTCTGGCCTCTGCCGCCGCAGGCTCGCCCCGCATCTGCACCCGTCCCGCCCCCCGGCCTGAGTGAGCCAGAGCCCCCGAAGCAGCTGCTCCTTTAACCCCGTCCTATCTGAGCGAAGAACAGACGCCGTCCGGTGACCTACACGCAGAGGCGGGGCCAAATCCAAAGCTGAGCCCTGGGAGCTGTGAGAACAAAGAAGATAAAGGGAAATCTCTCCCAGCAGCCTCAGGAGCAGCAGATTAAATCTCCACAATCAACTTGATGTACCCTGCATCTGTGGAATACCTGAATAGACAACGAATCATCCCAAATTGAGGAGGTGGACTTGAGAGCAAGATTTATTATTTTTTCCCCTTTTCCTCTTTTTGTGAGTGTGTATGTGTATGCTTCTGTGTGGGATATTTTCTATATAGCTTTGCTTTCACCATTTGTCCTAAGGTTCCATCCGTCCTTTTTTGTCTGTTTTTACTTTTTAAAAAAATTTTTTTCTCAATAATTAATTTTTATTTTAATAACTTTATTTTCTTTTATCTTCTTTCTTTCTTTCTTTCTTTCTTTCTTTCTTTCTTTCTTTCTTTC
>NW_020838000.1:5768489-5824139 GCF_003676395.1 Aethalodelphis obliquidens
TTCTTTCTTTCTTTCTTTCTTTCTTTCTTTCTTTCTTTCTTTCTTTCTCTCTTTCTTTCTTTCTTTCTTTCTTTTTCTCCCTTTTATTCTGAGCCGTGTGGATGAAAGACTCTTTGGGCTGCAGACAGGAGTCAGTGCTGTGCCTCCGAGGTGGGAGAACCAACTTCAGGACACTGGTCCACAAGAGAACTCCCAGCTCCACGTAATATCAAATGGCGAAAATCTCCCAGAGATCTCCATCTCAAAAACAACACCCAGCTTCACTCAACGACCAGCAAGCTACAGTACTGGACACCCTATGCCAAACAACTAGCAAGACAGGAACACAACACCACCCATTAGCAGAGAGGCTGCCTAAAATCATAATAAGTCCACAAACACCCCAAAACACACCACCAGACATGGACCTTCCCAACAGAGAGACAAGATCCAGCCTCACCCACCAGAACACAGGCACTAGTCCCCTCCGCCAGGAAACCTACACAACTCACTGAACCAACTTTAGCCACTGGGGACAGACACCAAAAACAACGGGAACTACGAACCTGCAGCCTGATAAAAGGAGACCCCAAACACAGTAAGGTAAGTAAAATGAGAAGACAGAAAAACACACAGCAGATGAAGGAGCAAGATAAAAATCCACCAGACCTAACAAATGAAGAGGAAATAGGCACTTTACCTGAATAAGAATTCAGAATAATGATGGTAAAGATGATCCAAAACCTTGGAAATAGAATAGAGAAAATACAAGAAACATTTAACAAGCACCTAGAAGAACTAAAGATGAAACATGCAATGATGAACCACACAATAAATGAAATTAAAAATACTCTAGAAGTGTTCAATAGCAGAATAACTGAGGCAGAAGAGCAGATAAGTGGATAAGTGACCTGGAAGATGAAATAGTGGAAATAACTACTGCAGAGCAGAATAAAGAAAAAAGCATGAAAAGAACTGAAGACAGTCTCACAGACCTCAGGGACAACATTAAACAAATGAACATTTGAATTATAAGGGTTCCAGAAGAAGAAGAGAAAAAGAAAGGGACTGAGAAAATATTTGAAGAGATTATAGTTGAAAACTACCCTAATATGAGAAAGGAAAGAGTTAATCAAGTCCAGGAAGCACAGAGAGACCCATACAGGATAAATCCAAGGAGAAACACGCCAAGACACATATTAATCAAACTGTCAAAAATTAAATACAAAGAAAACATATTAAAAGCAGGAAGGGAAAAGCAACACATAACACACAAGGGAATCCCCATAAGGTTAACAGCTGATCTTTTGGCAGAAACTCTGGAAGCCAGAAGGGACTGGCAGGACATATTTAAAGTGATGAAGGAGAAAAACCTGCAACCAAGATTACTCTACCCAGCAAGGATCTCATTCAGATTTGTTGGAGAAATTAAAACCTTTACAGACAAGCAAAAGCTGAGAGAGTTCAGCACCACCAAACCAGCTTTACAACAAATGCTAAAGGAACTTCTCTAGGCAAGAAACACAAGAGAAGGAAAAGATCTACAATAACAAACCAAAAACAATGAGGAAAATGGAAATAGGAACATACATATCAATAATTACCTTAAATGTAAATGGAATAAATGCTCCCACCAAAAGACACAGACTGGCTGAATGGATACAAAAAAAACCTCATATATGTGCTGTCTACAAGAGACCCACTTCAGTCCTAGGGACACATACAGACTGAAAGTGAGGGGATGGAAAAAAGATATTCCATGCAAATGGAAACAAAAAGAGAGCTGGAGTAACAATTCTCATATCAGACAAAATAGTCTTTAAAATAAAGACTATTAGAAGAGACAAAGAAGGACACTACATAATGATCAAGGGATGGATCCAAGAAGAAGATATAACAATTGTAAATATTTATGCACCCAACGTAGGAGCACCTCAATACATAAGGCAAATACTAACAGCCATAAAAGGGGAAATTGACAGTAACACATTCATAGTAGGGGACTTTAACACCCCACTTTCACCCATGGACAGATCATCCAAAATGAAAATAAATAAGGAAACACAAGCTTTAAATGATACATTAAACAAGATGGACTTAATTGATATTTATAGGACATTCCATCCAAAAACAACAGAATACACATTTTTCTCAAGTGTTCATGGAACATTCTCCAGGATAGATCATATCTTAGATCACAAATCAAGCTTTCGTAAATATAAGAAAACTGAAATTGTATCAAGTATCTTTTCCGACCACTATGCGACGAGACTAGATATCATTTACAGGAAAAGATCTGTAAAAAATACAAACATATGGAGGCTAAACAATACACTACTTAATAACGAAGTTATCACTGAAAAAATCAAAGAGGAAATCAAAAAATACCTAGGTACAAATGACAATGGAGACATGACGACCCAAAGCCTATGGGATGCAGCAGAAGCAATTCTAAGAGGGAAGTTTATAGCAATACAATCCTACCTTAAGAAACATCTCGAATAAACAACTTAACCTTGCACCTAAAGCAATTAGAGAAAGAAGAACAAAAACCCCCAAAGTTAGCAGAAGGAAAGAAATCATAAAGATCAGATCAGAAATAAATGAAAAAGAAATGAAGGAAATGATAACAAAGATCAATAAAACTAAAAGCTAGTTCTTTAAGAAGGTAAAAAAAATTGATAAACCATTAGCCAGACTCATCACGAAAAAAAGGGAGAAGACTCAAATCAATAGAATTAGAAATGAAAAAGGAGAAGTAACAACTGACACTGCAGAAATAGAAAAGATCATGAGAGATTACTAGAAGCAACTCTATGCCAATAAAATGGACAACCTGGAAGAAATGGACAAATTCTTAGAAATGCACAATGTGCCAAGATTGAATCAGGAAGAAATAGAAAATATGAACAGACCAATCACAAGCACTGAAATTGAAACTGTGATTAAAAATCTTCCAACAAACAAATGCCCAAGACCAGATGGCTTCACAGGTGAATTCTATCAAACATTTAGAGAAGAGCTAAAACCTATCCTTCTCAAAATCTTCGAAAATATAGCAGAGGGAGGAACAGTCCCAAATTCATTCTATGAGGCCACGATCACCCTGATACCAAAACCTGACAAGGATATCACAAAGAAAGAAAACTACAGGCCAATATCACTGATGAACATAGATGCAAATATCCTCAACAAAATACTAGCAAACAGAATCCAACAGCACATTAAAAGGATCATACACCATGATAAATTTGGGTTTATTCCAGGATTGCAAGGATTCTTCAATATATGCAAATCAATCAATGTGAAACACCATATTAACAAATTGAAGGAGAAAAACCATGTGATCATCTCAATAGATGCAGAGAAAGCTTTTGACAAAATTCAACACCAATTTATGATAAAAACCCTGCAGAAAGTAAGCCTGGAGGGAACTTTCCTCAAAATAATAAAGGCCATATATGAAAATCTCACAGCCAACATCATCCTCAATGGTGAAAAACTGAAACCATTTCCACTAAGATCAGGAACAAGACAAGGTTGCCCACTCTCACCAGTCTTATTCAACATAGTTTTGGAAGTTCTAGCCACAGCAATCAGAGAAGAAAAGGAAAAAAAAGAATCAAAATCAGAAAAGAAGAAGTTAAGCTGTCACTGTTTGCAGATGACGTGATACTATACATAGAGAATCCTAAAGATGCTACCAGAAAACTACCAGAGCTAATCAATGAAGTTGGTAAAGTAGCAGGATACAAAATTAATGCACAGAAATATCTGGCATTCCTATACACCAATGATAAAATACCTGAAAGTGAAATCAAAAAACAATCCCATTTACCATTGCAACAAAAGGAATAAAATATCTAGGAATAAGCCTACCTAAGGAGACAAAAGACCTGTATGCAGAAAATTATAAGACACTGGTGAAAGAAATTAAAGATGATACAAATAGATGGAGAGATATACCATGATCTTGCATTAAAGAATCAATCAATCAGTCATTGTGAAAATGACTCTACTACCCAAAGCAATCTACAGATTCAATGCAATCCCTATCAAACTACCACTGGCATTTTTCACAGAAGTAGAACAACAAATTTCACAATTTGTATGGAAACACAAAAGACCCCGAATAGTCAAAGCAATCTTGAGAATGAAAAACGGAGCTGGAGGAATCAGGTTCCCTGACTTCAGACTATACTACCAAGCTACAGTAATCAAGAGAGTATGGTACTGGCACAAAAAGAGAAATATAGATCAATGGAACAGGATAGAAAGCCCAGAGATAGACCCATGCACATATGGTCACCTTATCTTTGATAAAGGAGGCAGGAATGTACAGTGGAGAAAGGACAGCCTCTTCAATAAGTGGTGTTGGGAAGACTGGACAGGTACATGTAAAAGTATGAGATTAGAACACTCCTTAACACCATAAACAAAAATAAGCTCAAAATGGATTAAAGATCTAAATGTAAGGCCAGAAACTGTCAAACTATTTGAGGATAACATAGGCAGAACACTCTATGAGATAAATCACAGCAAGATCCTTTTCACCCACCTCCCAGAGAAATGGAAATATAAACAAAAATAAGCAAATGGGACCTAATGAAACTTCAAAGCTTTGCACAGCAAAGGAAACCATAAACAAGACCAAAAGACAACCCTCAGAATGGGAGAAAATATTTGCAAATGAAGCAGCTGACAAAGGATTAATCTCCAAAATTCACAAGCAGCCCATGCAGCTCAATAACGAAAAAACAAATAAGCCAATCCAAAAATGGGCAGAAGACCTAAATAGACATTTCTCCAAAGAAGATATACAGATTGGCAACAAACACATGAAAGAATGCTCAACATCATTAATCGTTAGAGAAATGCTAATCAAAACTACAATGAGATATCATCTCACACCGGTCAGAATTGCCCTCATCAAAAGATCTAGAAACAATAAATGCTGGAGAAGGTGTGGAGAAAAGGGAACACTCTTGCACTGCTGGTGGGAATGTGATGTTGGTACATCCACTATGCGGAACAGTATGGAAGTTCCTTAAAAACTACAAATAGAACTACCATATGATGCAGCAATCCCACTACTGGGCATATCCCCTGAGAAAACCATAATTCAAAAAGAGTCATGTACCAAAATGTTCATTGTAGCTCTATTTACAATAGCCAGGAGATGGAAACAACCTAAGTGTCCATCATCGGATGAATGGATAAAGAAGATGTGGCACATATATACAATGAAATATTACTCAGCCATAAAAAGAAACGAAATTGTTATTTCTCGTGAGGTGGATGGACCTAGAGTCTGTCATACAGAGTGAAGTAAGTAGAAAGAGAAAGACACATACCGTATGCTAACACATATATATGGAATCCAAGAAAAAAAAAAATGTCATGAAGAACCTAAGGGTAAGATGG
The DNA here is from genome assembly GCF_003676395.1 of Aethalodelphis obliquidens. NCBI lineage: Eukaryota > Metazoa > Chordata > Mammalia > Artiodactyla > Delphinidae > Aethalodelphis > Aethalodelphis obliquidens. The sequence continues at coordinate 5,773,893 of NW_020838000.1, forward strand.
CAATAAAGACACAGACCTACTAGAGAATGGACTTGGGGATATGGGGACGGGGAGAGGTGAGCTGTGACGAGATGAGAGAGTGGCATGGACATGTATACACTACCAAACGTAAAATAGATAGCTAGTGGAAAGCAGCCGCTTAGCATAGGGAGATCAGCTCGGTGGTTTGTGACCACCTAAAGGGGTGGGATAGGGAAGGTGGCAGGGAGAGAGATGCAAGAGAGAAGAGATATGGGAACATATGTATATGTATAACCGATTCACTTTGTTATAAAGCAGAAACTAACACACCATTTTAAAGCAATTATACTCCAATAAAGATGTAAAAAAAAAAATTTAAAAAGTGCCTGAGGATAAATGTGTTTATGATTCACCTGAAGATGAGTTTTTGTTTGTTTGTTTTTAAAGTAAAGATTTATGAATTCTGCACCCCCCCCCCACACACACACATACCACTTTTCACTTTGCTTTGTTGGATCTGTACAAGGACCTAGGAATCTGCATGCTAACATTGACCCCCATTAAGTGCAGATGTGGTAGACAATCTATGCTTATAAATTGTACCATCTATGACTATTATAGGCAGAAGTGACCCTAGTCATCACTTAAAATCCCTCCCAGTTTGGAGATAAATGAACTGAGGATAGGAAAAGAAGTGAATTGCCCAAATTTAGAGTTAGCTCAGAAGTCAACAGTCAGGACTAGATTTCCTCCATTCTTTTGTAGATTTTGCAAGACCGCATTTTTTTTTTCAATCTATACCTATTTACCATTTGGCATTATATAAACCCCTTAAGGCCTTTGGCCTGAGGCAAAGCCATTCTTGCCATATTTTCTGTAGAATCATAAATGGCAGTGTCAAGAGGTCATAAACAAACAAACCCTCATGAACGGTAATAAGATTTTGCTGGTTTGGCAATTCACTGGACTCAAGAGGGTTGTGAAGTTCTACTTCTGCACCCATTTTACTTATATGTAGTAGAATATTTGACCCCGCCACCCATCTCTAAAATAGTCGCATGCTATGCGGCATTGTTTTGAGCATAAAGATGTTTATGTTATACCTGAATATTCTGCCTATGGGTCTTAAATAATAAGTTCTTTCTAAGGTCTGATCTTAACAATTATTCATGGTGACAGTCATTTCCCTGGAAAAAACCTGCACTTGCTCTCTTGCATGTTAATATTCGAACATACTTATCTTTTACTATTTAAAAAAATAAAATAAAGTACTTTATTTTAATATTGATGTCTACTCTTCCTCCCCACCCGCCCAGAAAAACACCTCTTTCCAGTTTTCTCTATTTAACAATTAATAGGCTAGAGCTCCCAGTTTCTTTTGGATGAAAAAAGTAGTAGATATACTGACAGCTGTTTAATTATTGACTTTACAGAACCACACAATGCATAGCACAATGGATTTCCCTGGCATTGAAAATCCATTTTCAGAGGATAAAACATAATAATAATGATAATGAGAGTAGATATTTATTCAGAAAATACTTGTGAAGCATTTAGTTATTCAACCCATACTTAGACCTACAAAGAACCTACAATGGAGCAGGCATTGCACTAGTTGCGGGGACACAGCAGGGAATGACCTAGATGTGACCCTTGCCCTTGTGGAACTCACTGCCACCTGGAGAAGAAAAATGTTATAAAAAATTGATGCTTACAGTTGTGATAAGTGCTATAAAAGAAAAGTAAGTGCTTTAAGAGAACTATGGGGCATCTCAACTGTCTTTGGTTTAGGAAAAGCCTTTTTGAAAATGTGATATATAGACTGTAATCTGAATTATGAAAAAGGATGTGTATATGTATGTGAGGCAGGACTGAAACAGCATAGGGAAGAAAAGTAAATTAAGAATTAAATATTTAAACATCAAATATAAAATCTGGAGGGGTGTGGCCAAGACAGTGGAGTAGGGATACCCTGAGCTCTCCTCCTCCCACAGACACACCAAAATTACAACTATTTACAGAGCAACTATCTCCTGCATACTAGGAGAAAATACTTTCCATGGCTAAAGATATAAAGAAGGAGCCACAACGAGACAAGTAAGAGGGGTGGAGATGTGGTATAATCAACACCCATGCCCCAGGTGGATGATCCACAAACAGGAAGAGAATAACAACTGCATAGTTCTCGCAAAGGAGCAAGGGGTCCCTACATTGGACTTCCCAGCCCAGGGGTCCTGCACTGGGAAGACAAGACCCCAGAATGTTTTATTTTGAAAGCTAGCATGTCTTACTTTTGGGAGAGCCAGGGGACTGTGGGAAATAGAGACTCCACTCTTAAAAGGTGAGCACAAAATCTCACACACTCCAAGACCCAGGGCAGAAGCAATAATTTGAAAGGAGTCTGGGTCAGACCCACATGCTGATCTTGGAGAGCCTCTTGGAGGGTCAGGAGGCATCTGGGACTCCCCCTGGGGACACAGCCACTGGAGGCAGCCATTTGGGGGAGCTTGTCCTACCACAATGACACTGGTGCTGGCAGGTGCCATTCTGGAGTCCTGCCTCTAACCTATTAACAGCAGGGGCTTACTGCCCACCAGTAGGCCAGCATGACAAGAAGCCACACTGAGACCTGGCCACTCCCACCAGCAGGCTAACACCAGCCCCAGGACCCACTGGGCCATACAATCATGCCTGCTGGAACCCAGCCCCACCCACCAGCATGTTGGAAGTCACCTCACAAGGCAAGAACCAAGCAGAGATAAAGAATACAATAACTGAAATAAAACATATACTAGGAAGGAAATACACTAGATTAGATGATTTAGGGAGCAGATCAGCAAACTGGAAGGCAGTAGTGTAAATCACCCAAGCTGAACAGAAAAAATAATTTTTAAAAATGGAAATAGTTTAAGAGATCTCTGGGATAACATCAAGCATGCTAAAATTTCTATTATAGAGGTCCCAGGAGGAGAGAGAGAGAGAGAAAGAGAGAGAGAGGCAGAAGCTTACTTAAAGAAATAATAGCTGAAAACTTCCCTAACCTGGGAAATGAAACAGACATGCAAGTCCAGGAAGCACAGAGAATCCCAAAACAAAATGAACTGAAAAAGGTCCACACCAAAGCACACTGTAATTAAAATGATAAAAATTAAAGATAAAGGAAGAATCAAAAGCAGCAAGAAAAATCAACTACTTATCTACAAGGGAACTCCCATAAGACAATCAGCTGACATTTCATCAGAAACTCTGAAGGCCATAAGGGATTGCCATGTTATATTCAAAGTGATGAAAGAAAAAAAAAACAAACCTACAACCAACAATACCCCAACCAGCAAAGCTATCACTCAGATTTGAAAGAGTAGAGTTTTATAGACAAGGAAAAGCTAAAAGAGCTCAACACCACTAAAGTGTCTTTACAAAAAATATTAGAAGGATTTCTCTAAGCAGAAAATAAAAGATCACGACTAGAAATAGGAAAATTATAAAAGGAAAAAATTCATTTGGGAATGCAAACATACAAGAAAGGTAGTAGATCAACCGCTTAGAAACCTGGTAAGAAGGTTAAAAGACAAAAGCAGTAAAAACATCTATATCCACAATAAGTAGTTAAGAGATACACAAAACAAAAAGATGTAAAATATAACTTCAAAAATGTTCAATGGTTGGGGGGAGGAGTAAAACGCAGTAAAAATGCAGGCTTGTTAGAAAAATTAATGTACAGAAATCTATTGTATTATACACTAACAATAATCAGAAAGAGAAATTAAGAAAACAATTTCATTTACAATTGCATAAAAAATTACCTAGAAATAAATCTAAACAAGGAGGTAAATGATCTGTACTCCAAAAACTATAAGATATTGATGAAAGAAACTGAAGACAGCACAAACAAATGGAAAGATATACCATGCTCATGGACTGGAAGAATTAATCTTGTTAAAATGACCATACTACCCAAGGCAATCTTCATATTTAATACAATCCCTATCAAAATATACATGACATTTTTTCACAGAACTAGAACAAATAATCCTAAAATTTGTATAGAAACATGAAAGACCCCCAAAGAGCCAAAACAATCTTGAGAAAAAGAATGAAAAGCACAGCTGGAGGTCTTACACTCTCTGATTTCAAACTACACTACAAAGTTACAGTGATCAAAACAGTATGGTACTGGCACAAAAATAGACACATAAATTAATGGAACAGAATAGACAACTCATAAATAAACACAACACTTATATAGTCAATTAATTTATGACAAAGGAGGCAAGAGTATACACTGGAGAACAAAACAACCTCTTCAGTAAACGGTGTTGGGAAAACTGACAGCCACATGTAAAAAATCAAGCAGGACTACTTTCTCACACTATATACAAAATAAACTGAAAACAGTTTAAAGACTTAGGTGTAAGACCAGAAATCATAAAACTCCTAGAAGAAACATAGGCAGTAAACTTTCTGACTTTGGTCTTAGCACTATTTTTTTTTTTTTGTATATGTCTCCTCACACAAGGAAAACAAAAGCAAGATAAACAAATGAGACTAAATCAAACAAAAAAGCTTCTTCACAGTGAAAGAAACTATCAACAAAATGAAATGGCAACTTGCCAAATGGGAGAACATATTTTCAAACTACCTATTTGATAAGGGGTTAATATTCAAAATATACAAAGAACTCATACAATTCAACTTCAAAAAGCCAGAAAACTCAATAAAAAATTGGTAGAGGACCCGAATAGACTTTTTTTTCCAAAGAAGACATACAGATGGACAACAGACACATGAAAAGAAGTTCAATATCATTAATCATCAGGGAAATGCAAATCAAAACCACAATGAGATATCACTTCACACCTGTAGGAATGGCTATTACCAAAAAGACAGGAAATAACAAGTTTATGTGAGGATGCGGAGAAAAGAGAACACTCGAACCCCTGTGCACTGTTGGCAGCAATATAAGTTGGTGCAACCACTATGGAAAACAGTATGGAGGTTCCTCAAAAAACTAAAAGTAGAACTATCATATGATCCAGCAATTCCACTTCTGAGTATTTTTCCAAAGAAAATACACTATTTCAAAAAGATCCATGCACCCCAATGTTCATAGAAGCACTATTTACATTAGCAAAGACATGGAGCAACCTAAATGTCCATCAATAGATGAATGGCTAAAGAAGATGTGAGATATACATATATATATATATATATATATATATATATATATCTCCACACAATGGAATACTTCTCAGCTATAAAGAATGAAATCTTGCCATTTAGGACAGCATAGATGGACTTACAGGTTATTATGCTAGTGAAATAACTCGGACAGAGAAAGACAAAAACCATATGATTTCATGTATATGTGGAATCTAAGAAACAAAACAAGTGAATAAACATAACAAAACAGAAACAGATTCATAGATACAGAGTACAAACTTGTGATTGGCAGAAGGGTGGTGTACAGGAATGAGGGAAATAGACACGGGAGACTAAGAGGTACCCACTTTCAGTTATAAAATAATCACAGTGATGTGGCATACAGCATAGGGAATATAGTCAATAACATTGTAATAACTTTGTATGGTAACCGATGGTAACTAGACTTATTATAGTGATCATTACTTAATGTATAAAAATATTGAATCAGTATGTTGTACAACTGAAACTAACCTAATATTGTAAGTCAATTATACTGCAGTTTTTTTAAAAAGTCTAGTATCTTTAAGATAAAAGAGAAGTAACTTGATGTGGCAGGAGCCCAGTATACAAGGAAGAAAGTAGCAGAGGAGCTTGAAGTGACAAGCAGGGGCTAGATTATAGTACACAAAATTCTGAAGGCCACGCAGCAGTTATGTATTGCTATAAAACAAATTATTGCAATATTAGTGGCTTAAAGCAACAACTAGTTTTTTTGCTCAGCATGACTTCAAATTTACAATGATGAAGATAATATCAATCTCTCTTTCTTGCCTTACATTTCTCTATGGGTCTTATTTCATAAGTTTCTTCAATGATCTACCCACTTTCCTGGCTAACCTAAAAAAGGTAGGGTTGCTTTATTGTTTATTTTTAATAGCAGCAAATCCCTTAAAATCATTCATACACCCTTTCCAAAGGCTTTGCCTGAAAGTATCTTCTGATTCAGAATTTACTGTTCTCATACTGAGAGAAATCAGGGAAAACAAAACTAAGAGCATCAGTTCATTTGACCCACTCTACTCACTCCAAAGCATGAGTCCATGCCTGGAATTTTCACCTGTGTTATCACTTATTTTTAATATATTTTATTTTTACACTCACTATAGTTCTTACTCTCTTTCATAGCACACAGATTTGATTTAAAACCAAAGCATCTGAAATTAGAACACCCGCTAACACCATACACACAAAAGAAAACTCAAAATGGATTAAAGACCTAAATGTAAGCTCAGACACTATACAACTCTTAGAGAAAAAACATAGGCAGAGCACTCTATGACATAAATCACAGCAAGATCCTTTTTGACCCACCTCCTACAGAAATGGAAATAAAAAGAAAAATAAACAAATGGGACCTAATGAAACTTAAAAGTTTTTGCACAGCAAACGGAACCATAAACAAGATGAAAAGACAACTCTCGGAATGCGAGAAAATATTTGCAAATGAAGCAACTGACAAAGGATTAATCTCCAAAACATACAAGCAGCTCATGCAGCTCAATATCAAAAAAACAAACAACCAAATCCAAAAGTGGGCAGAAGACCTAAATAGACATTTCTCCAGAGAAGATATAGAGATTGCCAACAAACACATGAAAGGATGCTCAACATCACTAATCATTAGAGAAATCCAAATCAAAACTACAATGTAAATCAAAACTCACCTTACACCAGTCAGAATGGCAGTCATCAAAAAATCTACAAACAATAAATGCTGGAGAGGGTGTGGAGAAAAGGGAACCCTCTTGCACTGTTGGTGGGAATGTAAATTGATACAGTCACTATGAAGGACAGTATGGAGGTTCCTTAAAAAACTAAAAATAGAACTACCATATGCCCTAGCAATCCCATTACTTGGCATACACCCTGAGAAAACCATAATTCAAAGAGAGTCATGTACCAATATGTTCATTGCAGCTCTATTTACAATAGCCAGGATATTTAAGAAACCTAAATGTCCATCGACAGATGAATGGATAAAGAAGACATGGCACATATATAAAATGGAATATTACTCAGCCATAAAAAGAAATGAAATTGAGTTATTTGTAGTGTGGTGGATGAACCTAGATTCTGTCATACAGAGTGAAGTAACTCAGAAAGAGAAAAACAAATACCATATGCTAACACATATATAGAGAATCTAAAAAAAAAAGGTTCTGAAGAACCTAGGGGCAGGACAGGAATAAAGACGCAGACATAGAGAATTGACTTGAGGACACTGGGAGGGGGAAGGGAAAGCTGGGATGAAGTGAGGTAGTGGCATGGACTTATATATACTACCAAATGTAAAATAGATAGCTAGTGGGAAGCAGCCACATAGCACAAGGAGATCAGCTCAGGGCTTTGTGACCTAGAGGGGTGGGATAGGGAGGGTGAGAGGGAGAAGCAAGAGGGAGGAGATATGGGAATAAACATATATGTATATCTGATTCACTTTGTTATAAAGCAGAAACTAACCTACCATTGTAAAGCAATTAGACTCCAATAAAGATGTTAAGAAAAATAAAAAACAAAAAAATAAAACCAAAGTACCTATGCTTTGACTCCTTTATGAAGAAAAATGATGGGCTTTTAAACACCTTGGGGATGCTTCCCAAATGGCTGGATTCAGAAAGTGGAAGGAGCTGGAATGGGAGTGAAGGAAGAGACAGGACTTTTCAAGTGTCCATGTAGAAATCAGAAGAAAAATTATTTTAGAAGCATCAACCACAGGGGCATCGTCCTCAAAAACCTATCTGAAGGAAGGAAATATTGTCAGTGATGACTGGACAGGAAAAAGAGTTGGCTTATATTAGTGAAAGGCATTGATTTCAGAAAGAATTTTGCCTGCATAAGAACTGTTGGAACAAGCTTCCAGGAGGGAATAGCTTGGCTTACTGAACCTTTGAGAGCATTAACCATTCATCATAAAGTCAGTGTGAATATTTCTGTGGCTCAGCATTTTGCCAACTAACTTTCAAGTTAACAGATTCTCCATTACCACCAAAATATCATCCACTGACCCCTGAGTAATCACTCCAGCGCATTAGAATCCTCTTCCAAAATATAAAACTATACCTTCCAATTGTCATACCAAGTATTCTATAATTATTTATAAATTTGATAGTGATAATGTGCAGATAAGTGTACCCAATATATCAGGTTAAGAAAAGGAATTAGGCAAGGGTAGAGAGAGATGGAGTGTAAGTCATTATGTTTGCTCATTACTGGGATTCTCTGGCTGGCTTATTTCCCTTTGTGCTATTTCTGGGATTTTTTTCATTGCATTATTCAAACACTGAATTGTGGAAATAAACAGGTGACATCATCCAGGAACTGAGCCTGTTCGATTTCAGTCGCATCAAAGAGTCACTACCAGTTTTTGAAAAGCAGATCTGAATTGCTAACTAGTTCCAGAGTCTCACATAGAATTTGGATTAATATTTTCATTATCAAGATAAGCCCAAGTGAGTCTCCCCTTCTATGCATTTTACACAGTCAAACGGAAACAATGCTTTCTCTGCTTCAGATAAGAAATGGTGCAAACTGATAAAGTCTGGCAGTCTCAGAAAATAAATGGATATGTATGTTTGTGTGTGTGTGTGTGTGTGTATCATGCAAAATAAATATTGCCTATAGTCTACTCATAAATAATATAGTAAGAGTAAATCTAGCACATATTGGCTTTGCTTACTAACTTGAAATTACTGGTGTGCCCATGTGTCTTCACTCAGACAAGATGGCCAACATTTATTCTTTGAAGTGACTAAAAACTTCTGGCTGAGCATGGCATATTAAACACAACACGATCTTCAGGATCTTCTGAAGCCCCTCTAAGGTATTAAAAGAGAAGTGGGGAGACACAATAGGAAACTCCAGTTGACAAGCAAACATTGGAAAAAGAAAACAGATGGATGAGGGTAACTGACTTGTATAGAGCTTTAAAATGTTTGCTGCCCATTATAATCACCTTAGGAATATCAAACTAAGCTACGACAGAAATAGATTATAAGCTACTGAGTAAAACAAGAACCCATGAGTCCTCACTCCCTGCAGAGGATGTTAGAGACCCTTACCATGTAACATGGCAGATGCACCTGGTGCAGGGCTGGGCACGATGATTTAGTGGTTAGGGATATATCCTTTTAGACTAGACACCCCAAGCTTTGAGTTTATTTCTGGCTTTTTGGAGCTGCATCCTCTTAGCAAATTGCTTCAATTCTGCAAGCCTCAGTTTCCTCATGGGTTAAAATTAGAACATTACCATGGAATTGTTATGGAGATCAAATGATTTCATGTTTGCAGATATTTGTCTTATTCCTGGCCCAGAATCACCTTTTGGTAAAGGGTGTTGTATTATTATATTACAAATTAAATACCTTATACGTATCTTCTTTGACCACATATTCCTTGGTTATCACCAAAATAGGTATACAAAATGAGATGGCTAAATTAGAAAGTAAGTATTATCTAGTTTATTTCCACCTTAAACAAAATTTAAACTTAAGTGGTACAGGACAAAATGTATGTTATTAACTTCAGTGCAGATCCTCATATATGCTGAATTCCTGAACATTTGAATCCAATTAGTTTAAGCGGTATTGGAATTATTTAGATAACAATTACACTGGAGATATAAAGTCTAACCATACATTGGGAGACAATTAAAACATAGTCTTCATGAGAAATATTTTAAAATGTAATAAAATTTGCAAAGGTGCAGATTTTCTGGCTAACATAGCCATTTAAAACATTACAATTATTCAAAAATTGAGGTCTCATTTTTAGGGACACAACTAAAGAGTTGGGCATACCTTCCATCTCATGTGTTATAAAATGTAATTCTTACATTTTTTCCCCTTATTCTGTAGGTATACATCTACAGCAAGAAAATAAACATATCTTTATTTTCTGTTTTTCAATTTTTAGAAAAGATTCTTCCCTCTTGACCTGTATTGACCTTCCCAATATTATGAGGTACCATCACCAGCTGGCCCTATTTATCATCTTAATGGTTTTTATTAACTTTTAGGGAAAAGAGTGAAATGATGGGGTAGTCCAAACACAGTGTTGCAAACACTCATAACTACAAGAGCAGTGTGTTTTCATTCATGGAATTTATTAGCTGTAAAAACTTTAAGACTTGGTTCCTCAAGGTCAAGATTATATTAAGTATGGAAAATGGAAGGAAAATAAGCTCTTCTGTAACACCCTTGAGTCTGGCAGGGTTTCAGGGTACTCCTTGGACACGTTACCACTGTTGTGAATTTTGAGTCAGTAACACTGTCTCCCTAACCAGATACTGGGCAGGGTTTTTCAAATCTCTGAGGAAAGACAAAACAGAAAATGGACATATAAAAGTGAAGCTAAAATGCTACACTTTAGTTGTGAAAGAGCCTGCTTGCTGGTGTAGAAGTTCTGTTCATATATCCATTAATCAAAGGACAAAACTTCAAGCAACAGTTCTATCTGGGGACTTTAATTAGAGCACACATATTCCTACTAAGGTTTACCCTTATTAATACTGAATTTTAAGCCAATATATGTCGTCATCAGCATTTTAATTGGGGGAAAAAGACTTTCTTAAAGAGACCACCCCATTGAATGGATGGAGATACAGATATAGATATATAGATATGTAGATATATAGACACAGATAATCTCCCACAACTTAGTTTTCAAAACTGAATAGAATTCTATAATTTTGAAAAGAAAATTCCCTCTTTCTCTCTTTCTATTTAAAGACAATGGGATATAACATCTTAACTAATATTATCTTTTAAAGTCTTACAAAGCTGTTAACATTCTTATCAGTCCAACTTCTCTTTCTTTAGAATAACTTTACCTTTAAAAAAAAAAGTCTTCGCTTTCCTATCTGCTTTTCTTAAACATCTTTATTGAAATATAATTTCTTTGCAATGGTGTATTAGTTTCTGCTGTATAACAAAGTGAATCAGCTATACATATACATACATCCCCATATCTCCTCTCTTTTGCGTCTCCCTTCCACCCTCCCTATCCACCCCTCTAGGTGGTCACAAAGCACTGAGCTGATCTCCCTGTGCTATGCGGCTGCTTCCCACTAGCTATTTTACATTTGGTAGTGTATATATGTCCATGCCACTCTCTCATTTTGTCCCAGGTTACCCTTCCCCCTCCCCATGTCCTCAATTCCATTCTCTACATCTATGTCTTTATTGCTGTCCTGCCCCTAGGTTCTTCTGAACTTTTTTTTTTTTAGATTCCATATATATGTGTTAGCATAAGGTATTTGTTTTCTCTTTCTGACTTGCTTCACTCTGTATGACAGACTCTAAGTCCATCCACCTCACTACAAATAAATCAGGTTCATTTCTTTTTATGGCTGAGTAATATTCCATTGTATATATGTGTCACATCTTCTTTATCCATTCATCTGTCGATGGACATTTAGGTTGCTTAAATGTCCTGGCTATTGTAAATAGAGCTGCAGTGAGCGTTCTGGTACAAGACTCTTTTTGACTTATGGTTTTCTCACGGTATAGCCCAGTAGTGGGACTGCTAGGGCGTATGGTAGTTCTATTTTTAGTTTTTTGAGGAACCTCCATACTGTTCTCCATAATGGCTGTATCAATTTACATTCACACCAACAGTGAAAGAGGGCTCCCTTTTCCCACACGCTCTCCAGCATTTATTGTTTGTAGATATTTTGATGATGACCATTCTGACTGGTGTGAAGTGATATCTCATTGAAGTTTTGATTTGCATATCTCTAATGATTAGTGATGTTGAGCATGCTTTCATGTGTTTGTTGGCAATCATTATATCTTCTTTGGAGAAATGTATATTTAGGTCTTCTGCCCATTTTTGTATGGGGTAGTTTGTTTTTTTTATATTGAGCTGCATGAGCTGCTTGTATATTTTGGAGATTAATCCTTTGTCAGTTGCTTCATTGGGAAATATTTTCTCGCATTCTGAGAGTTGTCTTTTCATCTTGTTTATGGTTTCCTTTGTTGTGCAAAAGCTTTTAAGTTTCATTAGGTCCCATTTGTTTATTTTTGTTTTTATTTCCATTTCTCTAGGAGGTGGGTCAAAAAGGATCTTGCTGTGATTTTTGTCATGGAGTGTTTTGCCTATGTTTTCCTCTAAGAGTTGTATAGTGTCTGGTCTTACATTTAGGTCTTTAATCCATTTTGTGTTTATTTTTGTTATGGGGTTAGGGAGTGTTCTAATTTCATTCTTTTCCATGTAGCTGTCCAGTTTTCCAAGCACCACTTATTGAAGAGGCTGTCTTTTCTCCACTGTATATTCTTGCCTCCTTTATCAAAGATAAGGTGACCATATTGCATGGGTTTATCTCTGAGCTTTCTATTGTGTTCCATTGATCTATTTTTCTGTTTTTGTGCCAGTACCATGCTGTCTTGATTACTGTAGCTTTGTATTATAGTCTGAAGTCAGGGAACCTGATTCCTCCAGCTCCTTTTTTCCTCTCTGAAGATTGCTTTGGCTATTTGGGGTCTTTTGTGTTTCCATACAAATTGTGAAATTTTTTATTCTAGTTCTGTGAAAAATTAACATTGGCAGTTTGATAGGGATTGCATTGAATCTGTAGATTGCTTTGTGTAGTAGAGTCATTTTCACAATGTTGATTCTTCCAATCCAACAACCTGGTATATCTCTCCATCTGTTTGTATCATCTTTAATTTCTTTCATCAGTATCTTACAGTTTTCTGCATACTGGTCTTTTACCTCCTTAGGCAGGTTTATTCCTAGGTATTATATTCTTTATATTGCAGTTGTAAATGGGAGTGTTTCTTTAATTTCTCTTTCAAAATATTCTTCATTAGTGTACAGGAATACAAGGGATTTCTGTGTATTAATTTTGTATCCTGCTACTTTACCAAATTCATTGATAAGCTCCAGTAGTTTTCTGGTAGCATCTTTAGGATTCTCTATGTAGAGCATCATGTCATCTGCAAACAGTGACAGTTTTACTTCTTATTTTATGATTTGGATTCCTTTTATTTCTTTTTCTTCTCTGATTGCTGTGGCTAAAACTAACAAAACTATGTTGAATAAGTGAGAGTGGGCAACCTTGTCTTGTTCCTGATCTTATTGGAAATGGTTTCAGTTTTTCACCATTGAGAGCAATGTCGGCTGTTGGGTTGTCATATATGGCCTTTATTATTTGAGGTAAGTTCCCTCTATGCCTACTTCCTGGAGGGTTTTTATCATAAATGGGTTTTGAACTTTGTCTAAAGCTTTTTCTGCATCTATTGATATGATTATATGGTTTTTCTCCTTCAATTTGTTAATATGGTGTATCACATTGATTGATTTACGTATATTGAACAATCCTTGCATTCCTGGGATAAACCCCACTTGATCATGGTGTATGATCCTTTTAATGTGCCGTTGGATTCTGTTTGCTAGCATTTTGTTGAGGATTTTTGCATCTATGTTCATCAGTGATATTGGCCTGTAGTTTTCTTTCTTTCTGAAATATTTGTGTGATTTTGGTATTAAAGTGATGGTGTCCTCATAGAATGAGTTTGGGAGTGTTCCTCTCTCTGCTATATTTTGGAAGAGTTTGAGAAGGATACGTGTTTGCTCTTCTCTAAATGTTTGATAGAATTTGCCTGTGGAGCCATCTGGTCTTGGGGTCTTGTTTGTTGGAAATTTTTTAATCACAGTTCAATTTAAGTGCTTGTGATTGGTCTGCTTATATTTTCTATTTCTTCCTGGTCCAGTCTCAGAAGGTTGTGCTTTTCTAGGAATTTGCCGATTTTTTCCAGGTTTTCCATTTTATTGGCATATATTTGCTTTTAGTGATCTCTCATGATCCTTTTTATTTCTGCAGTGTCCGTTGTTACTTCTCCTTTTTCATTTCTAATTCTATTGACTTGTCTTCTCCCTTTTTTCCTTGATGAGTCTGGGTAATGTTTTATCAATTTTGTTTATCTTCTCAAAGAACCAACTTTTAGTTTTACTGGTCTTTAATATCATTCCCTTCATTTCTTTTGCATTTATTTCTGATTTGATCTATATGATTTCTTTCCTTCTGCTAACTTTGGGGTTTTTTGTTCTTCTTTCTCTAATTGCTTTAGGTGTACGTTTAGGTTGTTTATTTGAGATGGCTTTTGTTTCTTGACCTAGAACTGTATTGCTATAAGCTCTCCTCTTAGAAGTTCTTTTTCTGCATCACCTAGGCTTTGGGCTGTCATGTTTTCACTGTCATATGTTTCTAGTTAGCTTTTGATTTCCTCATTGATTTCTTCAGTGATCTCTTGGTTATTTAGTAGTGTATTGTTTAGCCTTCAAGTGTTTGTATTTTTTACAGATTTTTTCCTGTAATTGATATCTAGTCTCATAGTGTTGTTGTCAGAAAAGATGCTTGATACAATTTTAATTTTCTTAAATTTACCAAGGCTTGATTTGTGACCCAAGGTACGGTCTGTCCTGGAGAATGTTCCATGGGCACTGAGAAGAAAGTGTAATCTGCTGTTTTGGATGGAATGTCCCATAAATATTAATTAAGTCCATCTTGTTTAATGTATCATTTAAAGCTGTGTTTCCTTATTTTTTTTCATTTTGGATGAAATGTCCATTGGTGAAAGTGGGGTGTTAATGTCCCCTATTATGATTTTGTTACTGTCAATTTCCCCTTTTATGGATGTTAGCATTTGCCTTATGTTGAGTTGCTTCTATGTTGGGTGCCTAAATAATTACAATTGTTATATCTTCTTCTTGGATTGATCCCTTTATCATTATGTAGTGTCCTTCTTTGTCTCTTGTAATAGTCTTTACTTTAAACTCTATTTTATTCTGGTATGAGAATTGGTACTCCAGCTTTCTTTTGATTTCCATTTGCATGGAATATCTTTTTCCATCCCCTCACTTTCAGTCTGTATGTGTCCCTAGGTCTGAAGTGGGTCTCTTGTAGACAGCATATGTATGGGTCTTGTTTTTGTATCCATTCAGCCAGTCTATGTCTTTTGGTTGGAGCATTTAGTCCATTTACATTTAAGGTAGTTATCAATATGTATGTTCTTATTAGCATTTTCTAAATTGTTTTGGGTTTGTTTTTGTAGGTCTTTCCCTTCTTTTGTGTTTCCTGCCTAGAGAAGTTCCTTTAGCATTGTTGTAGAGCTGGTTTCATAGTGCTAAATTATCCTAGCTTTTGCTTATCTGTAAAGATTTAATTTCTCTGTCAAATTGGAATGAGATCCTTGCTGGGTAGAGTA
Source organism: Aethalodelphis obliquidens (assembly GCF_003676395.1). Classification (NCBI taxonomy): domain Eukaryota; kingdom Metazoa; phylum Chordata; class Mammalia; order Artiodactyla; family Delphinidae; genus Aethalodelphis; species Aethalodelphis obliquidens. The sequence continues at coordinate 5,789,261 of NW_020838000.1, forward strand.
ATCTTGTTGTAGGTTTTCCCCTTTCATCATTAAATATGTCCTGCCACTCCCTTCTGGCTTGCAGAGATTCTGCTGAAAGATCAGCTGTTAACCTTATAGGGATTCCCTTGTATATTACTTGTTGCTTTTCCCCTGCTGCTTTTAATAGTTTTTCTTTGTATTTAATTTTTGATAGTTGATGAATATGTCTTGGAGTGTTTCTCATTTACTTTATCCTTTATTTTACTCTCTATGCTTCCTAGACTTGATTGACTATTTCATTACCCGTTTTTGGGAAGTTTTCAAATATAATCCCCTCAAATATTTTCTCAGTCCCTTTTTTTTTTCTCTTCTTCTTCTGGGACCTCTATAATTCAAATATTGGTTAATTTACTGTTGTCCCAGAGGTCTGTGAGATTGTCCTCAATTCTTCTCATTCTTTTTTCTTTATTCTGCTCTGCAGTCGTTATTTGCACTGTTTTATCTTCCAGGTCACTTATTTGGTCTTCTGTCTCCGTTATTCTGCTACTGATTCCTTCTAAAGTATTTTTTATTTCATTTATTGTGCTGTTCATCATTGTTTGTTTGCTCTTTAGTTCTATGTCCTTTTAAAATATTTCTTGTATTTTTTCCATTCCATTTCCAAGATTTTGGATCATTTTTCCTATCATCACTCTGAATTGTATTTCAGGTAGACTGCCTATTTCCTCTTTATTTATTTGGTCTGGTGGGTTTTTGCCTTGCTCCTTCAACTGCTGTGTATTTCTGTGTCTTCTCATTTAGCTTTACTTACTGTGTTTGGGATCTCCTTTTCACAGCCTGCAGGTTCGTAGTTCCTGTTGTTTTTGGTGTCTGCCCCCAATGGCTAAGGTTGATTCAGTTGGTTGTGTAGTCTTCCTGGTGGAGGGGACTAGTGCCTGTGTTCTGGTGGATGAGGCTGGATCTTTTCTCTCTTGTGGGCAGGACCGCATCTGGTGGTGTGTTTTGGGGTGTCTGTGACTTTATTATGATTTTAGGCAGCCTCTCTGCTAATGGGTGGGGTTGTGTTCCTGTCTTGCTGCTTGTTTGGCATAGCATGTCCAGCACTGTAGTTTGCTGGTCGTTGAGTGGAGCTGGGTCCTAGAGTTGAGGTGGAGATCACTGGGTAAGCTTTCACTGTTTGACATTACGTGGGGCCAGGAAGTCTCTGGTGGACCAACATCCTGAACTCGGCTCTCCCACCTCAGAGCCTCATGCCTGACACCCTGCCAGAGCACCAAGACCCTGTCAGCCACACATCTCAGAAGAAAAGAGAAAAAGAAAGAAAGAAAATAAATAAAATAATATAAAGTTATTAAAATAGACAATTTTTTTTTAATTTTTAGAAAGTAATTAAAGAAAAAAAGAAATAGGTAAAGAAAGAAGAGAGGAAGCAAACCAAAAAACAAATCCCCCAATGATAACAAGCACTAAAAACTATACTAGAAAAAAAACAAAAACAAAAAAAAGTGGACAGTCAGAAACCTAGGTCAAATGGCAAAAGCAAAGCTATACAGACAAAATCACACAAAGAATCATACACATTCATACTCACAAAAAGAGAAAAGGAAAAAAATATATATATATATAAATTCAAAAAGGAAGAGAGCAACCAAATCAATAAACAAATCTAGAAATGATAATAAGCTCTAAATACTAAACTATGATAAACATAAAACCAGAAACAAATTAGATGCAGATCCAAGTCTACAGTTGCTCCCAAAATCCACTGCCTCAATTTTGGGTTGATTCATTGTCTGTTCAGGTATTCCACAGATGCAGGGTACATCAAGTTGATTGTAGAGAGTTAATCCACTGATCCTGAGGCTGCTGGGGGAGATTTCCCTTTATCTTCTTTGTTCACACATCTTGTGGTGTTCAGCTTTGGATTTGGCCCTGCCTCTGCGAGTAGGTCTCCTGAGGGCATCTGTTCCCCGCCTAGACAGGTTAGGGTTAAAGGAGCGGCTGATTAGGATGCTCTGGCTCACTCAGGCCAAGGGGAGGGAGGGTTACCACATGCGGGGGAGCCTGCAGTGGCAGAGGCCGGCATGATGTTGCGACAGCCTGAGGTGCACCGTGCGTTCTCCCAGGGAAATTTCCCTGGATCACAGGACCCTAGCAGTGGTGGACTGCACAGACTCCCAGGAGGGGAGGTGTGGATAGTGACCTGTGCTTTTACACAGGCTTCTTTGTGCCTGCAGCAGAAGCCTTAGCATTTCATGACCGTCTCTGTGGTCCACGCTGATAGCCATAGCTCACGCTTATCTCTGGAGCTTGTGTAGGCAGTGCTCTTAATCCCCTCTCCTCATGCATCCCAAAACAATGGTCTCTTGCCTTTTAGGCAGTTCCAGACTTCTTCCCATACTCCCATGGCTAGCTGTGGCACACCAGCTCCCTTCAGGCTGTGTTCATGCAGCCAACCCCAGTCCTCTCCTTGGGATCTGACCTCTGAAACCCAAGTTCAGCTCCCAGCCCCCACCTGCCCCCATGGTTGAGCAGACAAGCCTCTCAGGCTGGTGAGTGCTGGTCGGCACCAATTCTCTGTGCAGGAATCTCTCTACTTTGCCCTCTGCACCCCTATTGCTGCACTCTCCTCCGTGGCTCTGAAACTTCCCCACCCACCCACACCCCGTCTCTGCCAGTGACGGGGTTTCCTAGTGTGTGGAAACTTTTCCTCCTTCACAGCTCCCTCCCAGAAGTGCAGTTTCCATCTCTATTCTTTTGTCTCTGTTTTTCCTTTTTCCTTTTGCCCTACCCAGGTACGTGGGGAGTTTCTTGCCTTTTGGGAAGTCTGAGTTCTTCTACCAGCATACAGTAGGTGTTCTGTAGGAGTTGTATTTGTGGCAAAGAAGGTGATTTCCACGTCTTACTCCTCTTCCATCTTGGTGTCCTCCCTATCTTTGATTTTAAGATTCATTTTCTTGAATTCCTTTCCTTGCTCATTACACTTGACTGGATTATATTATAATCCTCACCATTTTGTTTAACCTGCATGCTCTCAAACCAGAAACATATACTTAATAAACACCTGCCTGATCTTTATTTGTCTGCATAAAGGCAACAAATTTCAGGAAGAGTAAATTCCCAGAGAGTATGCTCCTCATGTATTTGGCATCATTAACAAGAGTGTTATCATTAAACACAGTATATACAATTTGATAAAGGTGGTATAGATTTCAGTGAACTTTCGCATTTCGGTTTTTATCCTTAGCATTTAATAGTTCTTAGGAAACATAGTTCTTAGGAATCTGAAGAATAGGTCCCTAAATACAGGCTGATAGTACGTGACAGAGACGCAGATGTAGAGAATCGACTTGAGGACATGCAGAGGGGGAAGGGTAACCTGGGATGAAGTGAGAGAGTAGCATTGACATATTACACTACTAAAGGTAAAGTAGATAGCTAGCGGGAAGCAGCTGCATAGCACAGGGAGATCAGTTCTGTGCTTTGTGACCACCTAGAGGGGTGGGATAGGCAGGGTGGGAGGAAGATGCAAGAGGGAGAGGATATGGGGATATACGTATGCACATGGCTGATTCACCTTGTTATAAAGCAGAAAGTAACACAACATTATAAGGTAATTATACACCAATAAAGAGGTTAAAATTTTTTTCAAATAAAAAAAGAGAAGAATTTCAGCCACTAACTTCTGTCTCTCAAAGTATTCTGTTTAGGGATGAAAATTCTCTTGTCTCTATGAAGAATGCCTTCTCAACACATTAGCTAATCATAGTGGAGGAGAGAGAAATATCTCCCCAGAGATTGGGCTTTTGCTTCTAACTCTCCACCAAAACTGCTTTCTTCAAGATCACCAAGACCTCACTGTTGCTACATTCAAAGGTAAATTCTCAGTCCTCTTGTAACTTGACCTGTTTACAACATTTGGCCCAGTTGATAACTCTTTCCCTCTTTAAAAAATTTTTTTAGTTGAAGTTTAATTTACAAATCCCTAAATGAATATATTTTAACTGCACAGTTCAATAGATTTTGACAATTGTAGACACCCACATAAGGACCACCCAAAAAAAGACACAGAACATTTCCATCATCCAGAATTTTCCTCTGTATCTCTTTCTGGTCCATCCCCACCCTCCTCAGAGGCAGCCATTTTGAATTTCCATTACCATAGGTTACTTTGCCATAGATTATTTCTCGTACTTTATAAAAATGTATGATTCATTATGAATGACTTTGCTTTTTCTGTGGTTTTTTTTTTTTTTTTTTTGCCCAGTATGGGTTTTTGAGATTCCATACCATAATTGGTTCATTCATTCTTCTGCTGTTGAGGTGTGTGAGCTGTTTCTGGTTTTTATCAATTAGGGTTAAAGGTACTATGAATGTTCTTGCACAAGTCTCTTTTGGAACTTTTTTTTGTTACTGCATTAAAGATTTGGCCTTTATCTTTGGGCTTTGCGTGAGTGTGACTATGTTGTGCATACATTGTTATGCTTTTCTTTTTATATCGTTTAAGGTTTGCTGATATCCTTGGCCGTATGTGTTGAAAGGTTTTCATCATTGTTGGAATATTCTTGGCCATTATTTCTTCAATTATATTTTTCCATCCCATTCTCTCTTTTCTATCTTACTGGGACTTCAAGCACATGTTAGACTATTTGACATTTTCCCACAGAGCTCAGTAGTTCTGTTCTTTTTTTCCACTCTTTTTTTTTCTTTTCTTTCTATAGTTTATTTCCAAGACATTATCCAGAGTGATCTTATATTTATATAAATCAAATCCTATTGTTTTTCTACTCAACACTGCCAATAATGCTTTGTTTCTCTTGGGATAAAAGCCAAAATACTTGTAAGAGCTGACAAGGGTCCAAGTGACTTGGTTCCTTGTTCTCTCTAGTTTCTCTCCTACTATTTTCTCCCTCACTCCCTTTCTCTACACTCCAACTGTTTTGACCTCTTTTCTGTTTATGCTCCTATTTTGATCCTCTGTTGAAGCTATTCCCTTTACCTGGAATGCTCTTTCCAAGATATTTGCCTGGTTAACTCCCTCTTCAATTTTTTTTAAACTAATTAATTAATTAATTAATTTATTGGTTGCATTGGGCCTTCATTGTCACACTCAGGCTTCTCTAATTGCAGTGAGAGGGGGCTACTCTTTGTTGCAGTGCACAGGCTTCTCATTGTGGTGGCTTCCTTTTGTTGTGGAGCATGGACTCCAGGCACATGGGCTCAGTAGTTGTGGTGCAGGGGCTTAGTTGCTCCACGTCATGTGGGATCTTCCCAGACCAGGGCTCAAACCCGTGTCCCCTGCACTGACAGGTGGATTCTTAACCACTGTGCCACCAGGGAAGACCCTCTTCTTCAATTCTTTATTCAGTACTTTTCTGCTCAATGAGGTCTGCCTGAACCAGCCTGCATAATATTATCTCTTGCATCCACCATCTTAATCACATTTATTTAATTTTTTATTTCCTATAGGCTCTTATAATAATTTAGTTTCCATGAAGTCAAGGATTCTTGTATATTTTGTTTACCTAATATCCCATGTGCCTAAAACAGTGCCAACATAAAGTAGGCATGAATAAGTATTTGTCAAGTGAATGAATACTTTAAAAAGCTTGATGCTTACTGAGAGATTGGGAATTCTGTTAATGCAGCTCTATCTACTTCTTAAGCAACTGAATTTAGTGTAATCATTTTTCTTTATTAAGGAAGACAAAAAGTATTACTGCATAATAATTACTTTCATTTTGTTTGCTAAAAGACCCATAAAATTTTCTAATACATACAGACCAATGCAGTACATAAAAATAACTTGAAGTAGTTATTTTATATAATGTTCAGAAGTTGTTTAAATTGGATTATGGTTTCCCTGATGAGAAAAAATGTTAGAACACTGAAACAGTTTAGAAAACAGGATGAAATTCTCAGTCAAGACATTGCTAGAATAGTTTACTGGAAGATTTTCTTCCACCAAACCTATAAACTATTACAGATTGTCTCCTATGTTTTCATAAGTCACAGTTCCATGATTTAGTCTATGCATTGTTAATAGAATCCTAAATCATTGTTAACTACATTCATTAGATAAGTTACTATATGTAATATAAGGTAATAAATTGGGAAGAATGTGAGCTTTTTTGTCACAGACATCCATCATTTACCATCTGTGTGACCTAGAGTAAGTTACCTAATCTCAGTTCAATTTAGTTTGTTCCTCTGTAACATGGGAATGTTAACATCTATTTTATATGTATGTTATGAGGAATAAATAAAATATTATATGTTATAGTTGTAGTTATACAATTAGTTATAGTTCCTGATACAAGACAGAGGCTTGATAAGTAGTAACTATTGTTTTTTTGTAGTTAATAACACATATACATATATTATATATTGTGTATGGTAACATATAATTGAATACATATCTGTGTGTGCAATATCCAATGTCATGTTAAGTGAGTCAAAGCTGTTCAAAACTCCCACCAAGAAAGCAGTTTGTTGTAAGCCTTTTGTTTTCTGAATACATGGATTGAGAATAATGCAAATTCAAAAAAGATTGAGGCCTACCTTACTAGAGATAGATTAGTAAAATGAACTCAAAATGGCCACAGTCAGAAATAGACATTTGGCAAAAGCAATAGTAAGATATGTCTATAGGCAAATTGATAGCATTAATATGGTCACAAAATTATATGATCTGCCTGAAAATAAGATTTGTCATTGAGGTAAGATTGTGTCTTGAATCTCCAGTTCTGTGGAAGGGAGGAGGTACCATCAGTCAAAGTCAATCTGCAGGTGTCCTTGACACATACTTGGCCATGGAACAGAAATAACTACATCCAGGTATTATTTGATGACATTAGACATTAAAATTTTCAATCAACTCTCCTACCATCAGCCAATTCCATCACTCTAATTCCAGGCTAACCTAAAAACCTCTTGATTTTACCCTGCCTTCCATCAGGGTATCCAGAAGACAGAGACAGTCTGAGTATGCTCAAAACCAGTGGCAATTATATTTTTCATTATAGAGAGATAATCTTCTATTGTTGTTATAAATCGGTTTCTGAAGAATTTAGTTTGTGTGAATTTGTTCAGATATTGATCATCTCAAGAGGCACAGTCAAAATCCAATGTAGAGAAGATTCTCTTTCTCAGTGACCTCATGAATAAATGTCTCTCTGTGTGACCTTGAACAAGTAGCCTCAACCTTCTGGGCATAAGTGCCATAACTGTCAAATAAGGGAGATAGAAAAAAATAATTTTTTAGGTAGGACATGAAGATTAAACTAAATGATGTAATAAAAGCTCTTAGCACGACTTTTGGTGCATAACTATCATTAGCGCTGTTTTACAATTATGACTGAAGAATTGTTGATGGGGTAAAGAACTATCTCTTGACCAGTGCTTCTCACACTTTAATGAATACATACATCTTGGAGATCTTACTTGAAGTGCCCATTCTGATTCAGTAGTTCTGGGGTGAAACTAGGGATTCTGCATTTCTAACACACTTACAGGTGATGTCAATATTGCTGGTCCACAGACCACACTTTGAGAAGCAAGGCTCTGGATTACATACCCATCATTCCTATCTACTGAGCCCAAAAACTTCTACAGCAAAAACAGCTGACTTGTCTAATCTCCTTCACTGTTTAGAAAAGAATCAAGTGTGTGACACTGGGGGTCACTGCTTTGAATCTACAGCACCACCTGGCCATAACACCAGATGGACCTGTGTACACTGGTATAACTGTTCCTTCAAGTTTCCCACTCTCCAATAGTTGGCAAGTAACAACTTTCCCACTACTACTCCCACAAAAAAAACTTCACCCTGAATTTCCCTAAAGTGTAGCAGAAGGCATCAAAAAACTTTATGACCTCAAGAGATTAAAATTCTTTAGAAGGGAGAAAATCTTGCTGAGGGAGGAAAAGAGAAAATGTTAGAAGGCATTGTAACACACACAAAAAAATAGATGAAAAGAGCATGCAGAACTTCAGATTAAGCTTCTCTGTAAAAATGTGAGCCACATAAGGAAAGAATTAGCAATTTTACATAGTCTGTACAGAACTGAACTCTATAAAGAATTTGAGTTGTAGCACTGATAATACCAAACAATAAAACGTTATCCTTTTCAAGTTTTTTCTTTACAGATAAATTCTCCCCAGTCAGAGCCACCAAAATGTATTTTAATCAGAACCCTATTTGTATATAAAGGACAGATAAAATATAAGAGAGCATTTTTTTCTTTCTTTTCATGTTTCATCATTTCTTTGAGGAATGGAAACACAATAAAAGAATACTGATTTCCATTAATTTTCTTCTCCTTGCAAGTAAATTTAGGAGTGAGTCAGTGAACAATTCTCTACCTTTCTTTTTTTTTTTTTTTTTTTGGCTCCTAATTCTCCATCCAGTCAATTTCTAATAATAAACAAGAGGACTCTGCACCACGTAGTATTAACATAAACACATTTCTTTGGTGAGTGAAATGGCATAATATTGCAAAGATTTAACGTCTACTTCCTATTAGAAGTCAGAAGGGGCAAATTCCAATTTCAATTACTCAGAGGTCATTCCAACTTACCAATGTCAGCAAATAAGGGTCAGTAAGTCTTGGTGGCACAAGTGACTGTCACCAATTATTAAAGTGCACTCAAACAAATAAACAAAGCAAAACAAAAAAATCTGAAGGAAAAGTTTCCTTGGAAGTTACACAGAGCCACCCAAGAACAAATTCAACCTTAAGGAGTCTGCATAATATTAAAAAGAAAACATTACGCTCTTACTAAAATAGCTCCATACGTAGGAAGACAAAATACTGAATATGCCAGTGAAACTCTAAGAGCTTTTTCTATGAATTCTCATTTTATTTTTCACTTTTTTCTTTCTTTTTTGAGAAGGTAAATGAAGTTGCTTCCTTGGGTCAGTAGCAGGAGAGTGCCATTATAAGCGATATAGGAAATGAAACAAAGTCCCCCCTAAAACTGTGCTCCCCTGCTGAGTTTATGATTAATCTCTCTATGCAAAACCTCATTCCTTTTCTTGTCCTATCCTTGTTCTCCTCAGAATTTAGGAGTATCAAAGAAAAGAGGGGGTTGAAACCAAGCAGGACCTGTTGGGGCCTTCCCAGGTGCAAGATCCCTTACATGTCCCCTCCTTCTTGTTTATAGAAAAAAAGGCTTTAGTCTCCCAGCCTTCTCCCTGTTCCAAAGAACAGCTCCGGCAGTTAATAATCAGGACAATAGAGTCACATGACTCCTAGTTCCTCATGAAGGGATATAGATAACAACCTGAAACATATTTTTGGGTTGTCCTGCAAAAACTAAGACCACTGCCCAGGTGGATGATGGTGGCTACATGCTGACCACAAACACATAGACCACAGACTGGTTGGAACAAGAAGGTCAAGATTCCCTTCACCTTGTTACCTCACCACCAACCAATCAGAAGAAGGTCCATGAGAGATCACACATCCTACCACCTTCTCCCCTAATACCATCTTTAAAAATCCTTCCCTGAAAGCTATCAGGGAGTTTGGGTCTTTTGAGAATGAGCTGCCCATTGTCCTTGTTTTGTGCCCTGCAAATAAACCCATACTTTGCTGTAAACACCTGCTGTCAGAGTTTGGCTTTCTGTGCCGCGGGCACAAAAGCCCTTGCTCAGTAACAGAAACAGCCTACAGAAGATGTTATTACATTCCTTGAAAACAGTACCTTAACCACCCTTCCATTAACACATCTTACGTAGATTAAATTGACTAGATTGTTCATTTTGCTCTGGAGATTTGCAGTAACAGTTCCTATGGTTGTGAGAAAGTCTCCCCATCTCTTCCAGAGAGACATGGCCATCCCATCCATTCCTGCCTTCATAGCCTAGAACATTCTTTACAATTTTCTACCCTGATCTGTTCCCTCAATAGGGAGAGTTACAAAAATACTTAAGGGAAGCTTTGTATGTAAAAAAACAAAAACTCTTAAGCTTCTTAAAATGAGATTATATAAGAGAGCTTTCTTGTTAATCTAGTGATGTTTCGATTGTTTTAAGTAATTGGACAAATTGTATGCCATCTAGTATAACATAAAGTCATTAAGAAATAAAGCCCATTGCCACATGATAGTAGGTAAAATCAAGCCACTTGGAAGCAAGAAAACCAAATAGATAACAATGTAAACTGTTCAATCAGGACTAGTATCATTTTAGTTTTTTGCCAAAACATTAAAATATGTCAGTGAGACAGTAAGACAGCTCTTACTTTGGAGCTCTTACTTAAGAGCTCTTACTTTGGATTTTCACAGAGAGAAATTCAGACCTAGTGACTTAATAATGTTGATAGAATCATCCATCTTACCCAAAGAAAACAGCTAATCCACTTTAGCACTGAGTTCATTAAAGGCTGATTTTTTTTCTCCGCCTTGTGGGAGAAGCAAGGTCTGGGATAAGTCACCTTCAGCAAAGTATTTGCACACTATTCCACTGTCAGGTAACGTGACAGCTCACAAATAAGAAAGCACAAGCATAAGGAAGCCATATATATTTTAGAAAACACTACAAATTGGCATTATTAAAAGGCTGTTGACACACCAACTGGGGATTAGTTAATGTATGTAAGATGCTGAGAGACAATTAAATGGTGACCCAAATGGAAATAGAGAGTAAAGAAAGCATAGATAGGAAAGAGAGGAGATAAGCTTGTAGAGGGGCTGGTGATGGTGATGAAGTCTGACAAGGTTTACTAGGATGTTCCATGCATTGGAACAGCTAAAGTCAGGAGACAACCCAGGAACTGGAAAGGCTTCAGAGATGAATAGAAATCTAAACAGAGAGCCATCATAGTTGAGAAAAGCCTTGTTTCAAGGAGTAACTTTTTTGCATAGATGACCTAAAAAGGATATTTGAGATCTGAGTGTAGATCTAAAAAGCATCTTTGGGATCTGACTGTAGACTTCAAAAGGATCTTTGAGATGTGACTGTTGCAGGACAGGGGAAGATGCTCTCAATACCTCAGGAGAAACAGGTCTTTTGCTGTTTCACAAAGATGAGGCAGCCATAAAGGGGATCTTAATGGTCACAGGTTTGTAGTTAAGACAGGTTTTGTGAGGCCACTATTCTTGCTAATGAGAGACCATGAGAGCCATCCTCCCATGTCTTGGGCAAAATTCAGAACTGGTATGGAGTCTGATTTTGCACAAGTGGTTCTTGTGAGAACTTCAGAGTGTAAAAACAAGGAGTGTGTTTAAATAGTGACCAAACCCAATAGTTAACGTGTGCCTAAGCAGAAATTAAAAGAAAAATGTATAATAACTGTGGCATAAGAGCACAAGGCCTGGGTTTGATGATGTTTATACCTGTGTGACCCTAGAAAATCTAACTCTCTGAGCCGAATCTATAATGATAGCACGTTATTGAACACCCTGCTCTATGCAAGAACTGTTTTAAGTGATTTACATGTATAATTTCATTTGATTCTGAAAACAATATAGTATTGCTGTCTTAGAGGTGATAAAATTGAGGAGCAGGAGAGTAGTATTAACTTCCTCAAGGTCACATGGTTGGTGAGTTTGAATTCAGGAGATCTGGTATCATGGCCCAAATGGTGGGTGAATTACTTACCTACAGCTACAGCTTATAAAAATCTACAAAATGATGTACAGGTAGCCCCCACTTTTCAAAAGTTCACTTTACAGCACTTCATTTTTACCAAAGACCTGCTTTAGTACCTATTTTTGCTAACCAAAAGGAATCTGCAGATTTTCACTTTTCCAACTAGCAAAAACAGAGTTCAGCATTTGTTTTGTAGCAGCTGTTAGAGAAGTGATGGCCCCACCCCCGACCCCCAGCAGTAAAGCCACACCTCTGAGCTCCTTCCCTGAGAACTACACCCCATATCTCAGCATGAAACCACCATAGATTTGAACTGTGTCTGTGAGTATCTATGCTTTATCTCAACTTAAGCATCTGTTCACAAATTGTGTCCTAAGGTAACTGCTTCTTCACTTTATGCCATTTCCACTTATGAAAGATTTGATAAGATCACTCTATTTTCAGAGAGTGGGGGAAACCTGTAATTTGATTATCTTCCTGGAAAGGCTGCCCCAAACTCAAATATTGTCACATCTGCAAAAGCACTGTATAAACTGTAAAGTATTATTTAGCTTTACCTACTGCTAATATTCAGGGCTCCTGAACAAAATCTTACAAGGGAAAGGGCCCTCTACACACACACACACACACACACACACACACACACACACACACACACACACACACCTGTAGGTGTAATAACACCTACAACACATCAGGTACCTATTTTGTATCTGGCCTCTTACCTATTTTATCTCATTTAATTTTGTCAATGATTCTATCATGTTAGAACATGTTAGAACAATCACCCCCATTTTAGAGATGAGGCAACTGACCCTAAAACTGTTCATAATTGGTCTAAGCATTCACAGCTAAGTAAGTGATGGAGTTGAGATTAAAACCCAGGGTAGTCTTATTCCAAAATATGTGTGCTTTCCATCATACCACACTGTCCCCCAAAAGATGGGAAACCAGTGGTTTCAGTTACTTAATGATGCATGTAAAAAGTAATGGCATGCATAAAACAATCATGTTATTATGTTCGCAGATTTTATGGGTCAGGAATTTAGACAGGACTCAGCGGGGCTGGCTTATCTCTGTTCCACAATGTCTGAGGCTTTATCTGGGGAGACTAAAAGGGATAAGAGTGACTCAATATGGCCGGGGGTTGGAATAATCTAGAGACTTCTTAGATTGTCTGGTACCTGGACTGGAGTTACTTGAAGAAAAAGCTCAGCTGATCTGTTGACTGGATCATGTACACATGACCGCTCCTGTTGCTTGGGGTTCTCACAGCATGGCAGCTGGGTTCCAAGAAGAATTATCCAAAGAGAAAGAATCATAGAGTGAACATTCCAAGAGATCCAAGCAGAAACTGCCTGGCTTTTTAGGACCTCACTTTGGAAGTCACATAGCCTCACTTCCACCCTAGTCCATTGGTAAAAGCAATCACAAACCTGTCCAGAGTCGACAGGAGGAGACATAAACCCCCTGTTGGAGGGGAACTGACAAGATCACACTGCAGAACAGTATGGGGGATGAGAGCTATTATTGGGGCCATCTTTGGAAAACTCAACCTAACACAAGAGCCTTTCTTTCAAGACTTCTAGCATTGGGTCTCCTTCGCAGAGAAGAGCCTGTTTCTCCTATTTTTCCCACACTTGAAATCTGTGTATGCAAAGATTTTATGCACTTCTCTTCCTCAACTCAATATTACTTATCCTTAAAATCCTAATTCAAGCCTCACCTATTCTACCCACTTCTTGGGAAACTCACCAATGTTAATTTATCCCTCTCCACCCCAGAATCCTCATATCCTTATTTTGCATTTTGGCATTCATTTGTGTTAAATTAGTAACATTATTATGTTCTTCCTTCTGTTGCTATTAAATGTTCTTTAGGATACTCTCAGTATGTCTTGCCTCCCCAACTAAGTTTCTAAACACCTTATAGACTTCATTTTTAATTCCCCTGTACAAGGCACAACTTTGGCTATAAATCTTAACCATCATAAAGACATTTTGTTGTCTACATCTGTAACTCATGGTTACCAGGCAGAAAGGGCAGGGGGAAGATAAATTGGGAGATTGAGATGGAAATATACAAACTACTATATATAAAATAATAAGCTATAAAGACCTACTGTATAGCACGGGGAACTCTGCTCAATACTCTGTAATGACCTATATGGGAAAATATGGGAAAAGAATTTTTAAAAGAGTGGATATAGGTATATGTATAACTGATTCACTTTGCTGTACACCTGAAACTAACACAACATTGTAAATCAACTATACTCCAATAAAAAATTAATTTAAACAACTTTATAATCAAAAAAAGTTTTTAAGACATTTTGAATTGAATAATGTTATTTGCTAGTTTCCAAGGTCTTTGACTAAGCTTAATTAATGTGTTTGAATCTTTATTTTAATATATATGAAAATGCAGTAGTGATTTCTATGTCTCAGTTTATCCAACAAGCACAATTGAAGACCTACTGTGTTCATGGTATCATGCCATGTGCTGTATGTATTAGGGTCTGTTTTCCTTAAAGGTGCTATTGATAGGGAAATAAGTCACAGACTTGCACATGCACATATGAAGACAAATATATAAATGTCATGGAAAGGTACAGATATATTGCTGGGGACACTCAAAGAAGAGAGAGATTGGCTCTAGCTGTGGTATTGAGAATGATTCTAAGGTGAAGGTGTCATTCCAGCTGGTTACTGAAGGATAGATAATATTTGCACAAGTTGAGATTGTCAAAAGACAGGTTGTAGGCAAGGAAAGAGAAAGGCTGGTCATATCTAATTGAAGGAACCCAAATTATTAGGCTGCTGGGAGGCCATTCTAAGACTTCTCTCCAGTCTCATTTAGGGTAAGAAGTCTGAGCTTCTCAGCTTTGTCAGTATCCATAGTGTTCACGTTTTCTATATTTGGAATTTAGATCTTCCCTCCAGTTAGTTACTTTAAATGAAATTTCTTTTGAAACCCATAGTTCCCACTCAATAAAGAAAAGCCTTGCATATAGATGCTTTCCTGTTCTCTTGAGGATGTGACCAGACAAATTTGACCTAGCTTGCAGACTATTTTCTTGGCTATTTAGGGCTACAAATCCAACTTACTCTCAATTTTTAATATGTGTACAAATCAACTGGGGATCTAATTAAAATGAAAATTCTGATTTAGTAGGGCTAGGGCAGACAGAGATTCTGTATTTCTCCAAAACTTACAGGTGATGCTGGTGCTTCTGGCTCCTTGGACACACTTAGAGTAGCAAAGATCTAGGTCATATATGAGTAGCAACTAGGTCAGCCACATTACCCACACTCACCCCTTACCTAGTTCAGAGCCTTTTATATAATATGTGCTCATATATTAAGTTTTAGGGAATATATGAGTAAAAGAATAAATAAATGAATCAATTAACACTGAATAAGTTATTTTCCTATCACATAGGGTCCTGCTAGCATATACATAAGGCAATTTCCCCAAATTTCTTCTAAGTCAGCAAATGAAGACTAGAAATTCAGACTTTGGAACTCTCAGGGCCTTTGTTCACCCGTGTCTTGTGCTTCTGTAAATTCAATGTCCAAAATAAACACAAATAACAGACAATATTCTGCCTCCAAAAATGGACTTTACAGAGTCTTCAAGGATATTTTCCTTGACTCAAAGAAATAACCTAATTCTATCATTTTTACTTTGTCCCCTTTTCATAACTTCTTACTTGAAGTCTCTCCCAATCTCTTAGCTGGAAATAATGTTCCTTGCTTCTAAATTTTCCTAGGGCTCTTTCTGTACCTGTCCTCAGGAAGGCATTTGTTCTAGACTCAAAATTCATATGTTGACATCCTCAAACCCAGTGTAATGGCATTTGGAGGTAAGGCTTTTGGGAGGTGATTAGGTCATGAGGGTGGAGCCCTCACGAATAGGTTTAGTGCCCTTATAAAAGGGACCCCAGAGAGCTCCCTTTCTCCTTCTACCACACGTAGAGAGCTTTTAGTAGTCTGAAACCCAGAAGAGAGCTCTCACGAAACCTGGCCATGTTGGTACCCTGATCTCAGACTTCCAGCCTCCAGGACTATGAGAAATAAGTGTCTGTTGTTTATAGCCACATAGCTTATGGTATTTTGTTACAGCAACTGGAACAGACTAAGAGTGTTAACCCACATCAGCTCCCCTCATAGCCACTTATCTCATACTAATCTGTAGATTCCTTAAGGAGAATGTTTATGTTGTAACTGAAATCCCTACACTC
Organism: Aethalodelphis obliquidens; assembly: GCF_003676395.1. Taxonomy (NCBI): domain Eukaryota; kingdom Metazoa; phylum Chordata; class Mammalia; order Artiodactyla; family Delphinidae; genus Aethalodelphis; species Aethalodelphis obliquidens. Next base: position 5,805,061 of record NW_020838000.1, read on the forward strand.
CATCATCTGCACTCATCCCTGTGTGGAGAAGGTACCAAATAAATAATTATTCCGGGAAAGAAACAAAGAATGTTGTGATTGACTTTTTTCTAATTGATTTATTCTAATATCTCTAGGGCTTGATAAATGTTATGGCCTGTTTAAAAAATAATACAGAGGAATCATTTTTCCATCAAAGGCCTAATATGGCAGTATTTAACCATCATAACATCTAATCCAAAACTAAGATCAGGATGGATAAGAGAGTGACAATCTTCCTTCTTTTATGAAAGCAAAGGGAATTGTATTTAGGTGAAATTAATCCACCCAATAAGATCTCAAGCAGAATTCGCAGCCCAGAAAATATGACAGGTAAAATTATTCATTACTATTTGTGTATCTAATTTGTTTAAAACACCCTGGAGGTGCCATTCACCCAGACTTCAGAAGATAGAAAAGACAGAAAATAATTTGTAAAGGAAGAAATTCTAATTCTACTGAAATAGGAAGTGAGGGAAGGCCACTTATTGAGGTTATTGATTCTTTCAAGTACTTTGTTTAAAAGAATTCAGTGTTCAGTTCATGTTAAATAGTACAACTAAAGATGGTTTTCAAAATATACTTTACATTTTTGCTGGTTTAATCATTACATCATTTACTCTTGCACTGCAACCTATTTTTTTTAAAGGATCTACCCAAAACCTCAAAGACTTTTTATAAGTTCCTGTGTCAAAAGAGAACAAAACAAATATAACCAAGTAACTAATATTTAAGTATTTATTTATTTAGTTATTCATTTATTTGTTTGTAGAAAGAGCCTAGACTCTAGGAGTTAGGAATAAAAAATATCAGGTTTGGAATCTCTGATACTCCGTTTACAAGTGAGAGATTTTAATCAATTTATTTGACTTCTCTAAGGCTTCCATTCTTATTGGTTTTATGGATACACTTGCAGGAATTTCATAGGCTTGGTCCATGTAGGGATCCAATAAGATAACACATGAAAAACACTCATGATAGTTTCTGGAATATAGTAAAATGGCAATTGGGGTTAGTCTCTTTTGTTTCCCCACAGTCCCCAAATTTTCTGTAGCTAAAATATAAAAGCCATATAGAACCTTCAAGACAATGTTTGAGCTGAGAAAATTGTTACCTTCTGTGTCCTAAACCAAAAAGAAACCATGCCATCCACTTCACTCTCTCTCTCCTCTTTATCTGTGCTGTGAAATGCTGGACTAGACCTTGAAGAAACACTATAAATTGTTTTCACCTTCACCCCAATATGTCTCCCTTCTTAGAGGGCCTTTCCTGTCTTCACAGGGCTTTCTAAGCAATGGAGGCAGCTCCAAATCAGAAAGTACATCCAGATCTTGCACAGGAGAAGAAAGTTAAAGATCAAGGGTATAATAAAAATGGAGAGAGAGCATACCAAAGAGAATATTTGCTTAACATCACTACCATTTATAATCCCTTCACTCCCATGGATCAATAACTTCACCCTCTGGGTATAACCTACTTGTGTGATGAGGGTGCCATTGGTCTTTAATCCATACCAGGGTTTCTCCTCTTGAAGGACAGAAGAAACAGTAGTGTAGATTGTGTCCAGAAGTCATTTTGGCCATAAAAATGTATCTTGAATGTGAAAGATACTTAGTAAATGCTAGCTAATTTCTGGTGAATTATTTCTTGTATTCAGCAGAAGCAGCAAACTATTGGGTAAGGCTGATTAACTAGTTAGTTACCTCATTCATTTATTTAATTATTTGTTCATTCATTCTTATGTTCATTTATTCATTTGTCCAGTAGTCATCTATTGATATTCTAGTATTTGTAAATTGATGGGTGAGGCACAGTGGTTAATACACACATGCAGGGCCCACCTCATGGGCACATGGCCAGTTGCAGTCACACAGGGTCTTGCAATTGGAATGTCATGCTCCTCAGTCACTGTCTTGAAACTCTTACTAATTTTATATTTAAATTTGTGTTTTAAACGTGAAGTCCAATGGGACAATGAAGCATATAGTAGGGAATCAGAGATTCAGCCCATGCATGGTCCAACCTCCAGCCACCACCCTAGGATGGGTTTTTGGTGACCTTCTCTTCTCTAGTATCCTGAGCTGCCCTGTTCTCATTCCACTGCCACTCTCCACCCCTGGTTGGGACTTGGGCACAAGCATGGAAAGGTCAGTGTTGGGCACTTGCCCCAGAGCATCTCAGGGTGGAGCATGGCAGTGACTCCTTGAGTGCTTTGGACAGGCAATTTTGTGGAAGCCAGCCTACCTAGTACATTCTGGTGCAGCTGCTGAAATGCTCTTGGAAGATCACCTGTCAACTGTAGGTTAAGGCAGCAAGGCCGTGGGAGGACAGATACCTAGTTCAACTTTCAGAGGCATCAGTCTAGCAACTGGCAGGAGAGGGAACCCAGCTTGCTGGTCCTGCATGTGCACATAGAGTGGGGTCCCTTGGTGCCTGTAAGGTTTACACTTTCTCCTTGAGGATCCCTGCACTAGAGAGATTGCAATATTAATTAGCAAATAAAAAACACCATGACAGGTGAAGAGAGACACAGTGGAAGAAAAAAAAAACACCTTTTTTACCCTGCTTTTTAAACAAGAACATTTACATTTTTGTTTTGCATGGGGTACCAAAAAATTATATAGCCAGCCCTGAATACATAAATAGGCTAGTCTTCATTTTCAAGGAGATTATAAATTTCCATTGATGAGGAAGGCAAGTTTTATATAAAATGCTCTAGTGGTTTCTCTCTCTTCCAACAGCTCTCCCATCTCCTATAATACTCTAAGAGTACCTGACATTGGTCAAACCTAATGAGAAGTCTGGGAAATGCAACTGGTAAGAATCAGACCCCTGTAATGCAGGACAGAGCAAGAGAAGGGCAAGGTATACAGCTGAAGGAAACAGGTCCAAGACTGACTAAAGGAGATAAGATGTCGACACAGAAAGGCAACAACATATAATACAAGGGCAATAGGTAGTAAATATACAGGTAATCTGTTCTATAGAAGCACAGAGATGAAGAAGACAAGAGAATTTACTCCAAATTTGCTCCAATGGGAGTTACCCTAAGCCACTGTATTGGACAGAACTTAATTTATCCTTCCTAGGCTCTCTTCTTTCCCGCACATAGTCCCGTGGTCCTCGGAAACATGTAAACATCCTTAGGCTCAACACACTCTGGGCGCAGGACAATTACAACAACACACTCCTGGATCCTCCACCAAAGCCCACATCTTCCCCTAGAGGTTCAGGACACAGTCAGATCCCAGCCCACAATCTGTTTTTGCCCTTTCAGACATAAAGCCAGCAACTGCTGGACATCCGCTGTCCATGCCCTCTGTGTAACTCCTTGAGAGCCCCCTCACTAGGCATAGTTTCTAGGGTAACAGGGCTATGCAGTCCCCAGGCATGGTGGGAATCCTAGACTCAATAATATCTCTGTTCCAAGAAATCTATTTTCCAATGTCCTCAGCTCTCTGGAAACTCTGTATTTTAAGTCTTGATCTGGCTGAGAGCTTCAAAAGTCATTGAGCAGATTCACAGTCATTTCCTCCCGTGGAGGTGAGGAAAGATGGTTCCTGTCTCTCACTGCCGCTCTCTCGATACACACAGAAGTGGTGTCATCACTGAAACTAAGAGGAAGGTGACAACTCTAAAGTCGCTTGTTATACAACTGAATTGAGCCACAAGCGATAAGGCAAAGACACATTTTCAAGGCTATTTGGGCATGCTGGAGGGAGTCGTGGAGCCCCTCAAAACACTGACAGAGCACCTTCCAGCACTTTTTACTTATGCTAAACTGCGGATGGAACCACATTGGAAAATTTGCCTCGACAGGTTAAGAGAGAGAGAAAAGGAGACTCAAAATTCAGCAGATGAATTTTCTATAGAGTCTTCTGTCTCCCTCCCTAATCTCCATTCACAAGCAAGTTCAATTCAGTTTTCCCTCAAACATGTTGTGATTTCTCAGTCCAAGTGTGCCAGCCTGTCCTTGATGACAACATAGCCTACAATGGGGCTCACAAACAGCGTGTTCTGAGAGGGTAACAGAAATACGAGTGAGAACTTCCCACCTTTCCCCTCAAGCTCCTACCCCATTTCCTCTCTGCATAATGCAGGCTTCTTCCAAGGAAGAGCCCATGGGTATGTACTAATTTGCACAGTGGCCTTAGAAGGCACTGTTTTAATTGCTTCATCTGAAATCCATTTACTTTATAGCCTAATAAAATTCTCTGTGCAATGGTAAATAAAACCATGTGGTCACAGCCTCAATACACAGTTCTCTGGGCTGCATTTTCAGCCCGTGATAAATTAAAGGGGGAAAAGAAAACATTGCACAAAAAGATGCAATTAGCTGAAACGGTATATATTTGGCCTCTGATGATGTCTGCTTACATTCAATCCCCACTTGAAAACCAATGCTCATTTGAAAGCAAACTAGAAAAATCTCTGTAATACAGATGGACCTCATTTGGCTGCATGTTGATGGGCAAAGACACCTTTAGACATTAAATTGCAGTGTTGACTCCTGCACTAGAAATTTCATTTTGTCATTTTTAATCACAATGAGCAAATGTCATCCTTAATAATAACACTCTGCTTCTCTATAATGCCTTTCAACAAAGAACCTGAAAGCACTTTTGCAAATATTAATAAACTGAGATTCACAACAACTCCCAGAGGCATCTGTATTGTAGGCTGAAAAGAAGCCCAAAGTCATGGAATGACTTTGCTAATCCACACAGGAAACTAACCTCAAGGAGGAGAAACAAAGACCAGTTCTGGTTTATGTCAGCTTCACCTCGTTCATGTTCACCAGGCATTTTCAGCCACAACTGGAATCCCAGGGCCCAAAGAATGAATGAGGGAAAATTGGGGCTCTTAATGAGATTTATGCTTAATATTTTTCCTCCTTCTACAGTTCCATCTATATGCACATTGACACCCCAATTCATACATCAGATCCAATTGCCCCTCACTTCCCAGACTTGGATATCCAAATAGCCATTGATGTCTAATGAGCATCTCAGTCTTCTCTATTCCAAACCAAACTCATGCTGTCCCCTCCAGAGACCCACTCCCACCTCACTCTTCCCATTTCAGTAATTAGCAATTCCTCTCTTCCTGTTTATCAGCACAAAAACCTTAGCATTATCTTTGACTGTTCCTTCTTTCTCCCCCAAATTATCTGTGAATCTAGTTGGCTCCACTTTTTAAATAAACCCAGACACCAACCATGGTTCATCACTACTTCCCAGGCCTAGATAGACCACCATCATCTCTAGTCTGGACATGGTAATAGCCTACTAACTTACCTCCAAGTTCCCACCCTCTGCTAGCCTCTTTTTGTAGCAGACGAATTGATCTCCTTAAAATGCAAGACAGTTCATGTCCTTTGCTTAAGAGGCTTCAAAGTCTTCCAATCTCATTAGGAGTAAAATCCCAAGTCCTTACTATGGGCTACGAGGCCTTACACAATCCGGCCCCTAGTACTTCTCCGTCCTTATCTGCTGCTGCTTCCTCCTCACTCCTTTAGCTCCAGCCCCACTGTCTCTTTGATTCTCCTTGAATAAGTCAAGCATGTGACTGCCTCAGAGCCTTCCACCTTAGTAATCTTTCTGCCTGGGATGCTCTCCTCCCAGATATCTAAAAACTTGCTCCCTCCCTTTCTTAAATCTCTGCTTAATGCTAATGCTGTTAAGCTATCAGGACCCTAATTGACCTGTAGATTCAATGCAATCCCAATACATGGTGCATCCTCAAATTAAGACCTTCTGTTCTAAGATACTGTTAAGGAAAAGAAAAAAGTCTAGGGCTTCCCTAGTGGCACAGTGGTTAAGAATCCATCTGCCAATGAAGGGGACATGGGTTCAAGCCCTGGTCCGGGAAGATCCCACATGCCACAGAGCAACTAAGCCTGTGTGACACAACTACTGAGCCTGTACTCTAGAGCTCACGAGCCGCAACTACTGAAGCCCGTGTTCCTAGAGCCTGTGCTCCACAACAAGATGTCACAGCAATGAGAAGCCCACACACCACAACAAAGAATAAGCCCTGCTCACCACAACTAGAGAAAGCCCACATGCAGCAATGAAGACCCACTGCAGCCAAAAATAAATAAATAAATTTATTAAAAAAAAGAAAAAACAGTCTATAAACTGGGAAAAAATATTTTCAACAAATATATCTGATAAAGAACTTGTATCCAGAATATGTAAAGAACTCTCACAACTCAAAAATCATGAATAAATAAAATAAATAACAAGGGCTTCCCTGGTGGCGCAGTGGTTGAGAGTCCACCTGCCAATGCAGGGGACACGGGTTCATGCCCCGGTCCAGGAAGATCCCACGTGCCGCAGAGTGGCTGGGCCCGTGAGCCATGGCCTCTGAGCCTGCGCGTCTGGAGCCTGTGCTCCACAACGGGAAAGGCCACAACAGTGAGAGGCCCGTGTACCGCAAAAAAAAATAATAAAGTAAAATAAAATAAATAAATAAATAACAAAAGATTTGACAAACTTTTTACCAAAGAAGAAAAAACTACATGAAAAGATGTTCCACATTATAATGGGATTGCAAACTGAAACCACAATGAAACCACTACAGACCTAGGAAAATGGCTAAAAATGAAAACAAAACAAAAACCTGACACAAGTACTGATGAGAAAGTAGAATTTTCATTCTTTGCTTGTGGGAAAGCAAAAAGCTACCATCACTTTGGAAAACTGACTTTTTTATAGAGTTTAACCCACTCTGTAATAAGCTGATAATCCAGCTGGGCATTCAACTAATAAATGGATAAACAGTTTCACAGCTATACAATGGAATAAAACTGCAATAAAGAAAGAACTACTGATATAGGTAACAAGTTAACCAAATCACAAAAGGATTTTGCTAAATGAAAGAATTCAGACACAAAGACAACATACTGTATAATTCCATTTACATAAGATTTTACAAAACACCAAATTCTAGAGACAGAAATCAGATCAGTAGTTTCCAGAGGCTGGGATTGGAGATGGGGGCTGACTATAACAAGGAAAAGAAAAGTTTAAGGGCAAATGGGAATATTTGAAACCTTGATTGTGGTGGGTGCTACACAACTGTGTAACCTGTGCATGTCTTTTAAAACTCATCTGATCTACACATGAAAAATATGAATTTTACTCTTTGTTAATGTGCATCATTAAACCTGATGGAGGAAGGCAGTAATTGTGAGTGGATAGTGGAAAGCCTTCCTGTCTTTTCTCCTATTGTCCTTTAAGAAGGCAGAGCTGGAGAGACTGTAGGATGGAAGGCAGTGACCTCATTGGAAACTCAGCTTCTTTCAGATCTTAGGACCTGGAGTCTGATCTAACTCACTTTTATGGGATATGGATGGTACACAGTAGGAGGTGTGTACGGTACAGTTTTCCCCCTTTGCTGTAACACAAACTAAAGGGATGTGATTCCTCCTATAAAATCCTGAAACTCAGTTTGGTGTCTTGGTTTAGGCTGCCACACTTTTTTGCAAAGTGTTGAGATTTGGGCTGGTTTTCCATATTTCAAATTATAAGAATTATGAGTTGGGGGAGGGGAGTACAACAGAGGCTAATTGAAGGATTTGATCAAAATAAGGGTTGGAGATTGGGACAAAATATAGTCACTCACTTTAACGAGATAATATACTGAGTGAACTTTTATTTCCTTAACATTGCATTTCTGAAACTCGGTTTCCTTTGGCAAAACTGTAAAGAAAATATTATATAAGCACATCTAGTCAGTGATTGTTGTGAGGAATCAAATAACAAAATACAAGAAATGTACTTGGTTTAGTATCTAGCATCTGGTGAGTATTAAACATATTTTAGCCTGAAGGAAAAAGGAGGAACCACTTCTATAAAAATATGAATGGAAGCTATTGCCAATCATCTTCAATTGACATGCATGCTTGGGACAAAAATCTAAAAAGTTGATACCCCAGCTGGGCCTGCAAAAAGTTAGTTAGCAGTTGCTGTTTACAAATTTAAACTCTAGTCATCATGTAATGTAAATTAAAGACAAATGAAGATTTTTCATTAATTGGTAATTTGAAAATGCTGGATTTGAGGACTGCTCAAAATTCATGACATGCATTAAAAAAAAAGTATATTAAAACCTAATGACCTTGCAAACAGGCATAGTGTAAGCTTCAAATACTCAGAGTTCCCAACCAGAGAAAAATAATGTTTCTTAGAACTACTAAGGGTTTGGATTTAATTGCTTAGTGCTCTTCCTATAATCCCCTTATTCTACTTCCTCATGAAAGAGCTAATCAGAGAAAATTCTCCAAAGTAATTGGTGAATATCCAATTCTGAACAAGATTATTTTTAAGGCTGCATCACTCAGAAAAAAGTTTCCAGGACTGCAACCAAAATCCATTATAACAGAATTCAGGCTCCAGAATTTTGTCTTTAATTTGTAAGAAATTTGGAAGAGATTAGTGAAGGGTAGAAGCAGGGAGGAAAGGGAAGGAATTTACAGTTTTGAGAGTCCAATCTGTAAGCCCCTGCAGGATAGTCTCATATGCCTTATGTCCTTTTAATTCTCAGAACAATCATTGAGGTAATTCCTATTTTCTTCATTTTGCAGATGCGGAAAATAAGGAGAGGTTTAATTTGACCTATATGCAACTAAAAAAATAAACTTTAGGGATTTAAAGTAAGGTTAAAATATATGCCTTCAAGCAGAGAACAGAGTCCTCAAAGAAAGAAGGCTTCCCTTGAGTCTGGTTTCTTAGTCCATTTTACTGGTAAAATGCCGTACGAACTGATGGCAACAAAACTCACATCTTTAGACTGTCTTACTGTTCACAAAAATTTCAGAAATTCTCTCCAAAAAGATTTTCACATAATCTTATTTATCCTCAAGCCACCTATTAGATCAAAGTGAGTCCCATTTTACAGATGCAGAAACTGAGAGTCAAGGAGATTACGTAATTTATTCCGTGTCTCAAAAGAAGAAGCCAGCAGAGCCAGAGCTCAGACTTTTATTTTCAAATTCCCAATCTCACATTCTTTCTCCCAGAGCTTTCCACTGAGGGACCCTACAACACAGAGGAGTCTGTCCATCAGTCAAAACCATCTATTTTATTTCCTTGGAGTTTCAACATTATTTTTCAAGTTTCCATTCATTTCACATGCTCTTCCAAATGAAGACTATTGGTTTCCAACATGAAAGTATTTTAAATTTCTGCTAAATTGTTTTTAAACTTTCTAATTACAAGTTTGAGTGAAATTGGTACTCTCAGAAGATTCCTACTATCTGACCTGAAGCTTCATTTGCCTCTGGCATCATTGTGTACTTTCTGTTTGTCCCATATTCCAATTTGAGAATCATAGATCTATACCCCATAGTCTAAAATAATATGGTCACTGGGGCAGAATTAAATTTACTGAGGCCCCAGCAATCACTATGTAGCCGTTTATATTTGTTATATCATTAATATCTACAGTAGCACTATTCGTGGGCATTTTATTGCCACTAAATGGAAGGTTACAGAAAACCAGAGAAGTCAGTTTTCTTATTCAAGTTTACACAAAACTGAACCAGGACTTCAGCCGACCCTGAATCTTGGGTTTGTCTCAGAAGTTCCCGTCTGTCTCATGATGCTCCAAGGGAAGTTTTATTTTTGCATCAGATGCTTTTGATTTTATGGCTATAAAGAAAATAAACTGTACTATACTTAGAGGAGAAAACAGAACGGAAGCAAGGGACATTTTTTCTTCTTTTATTATTACTTTCAAGTTTAGTATAACTAGAATACCCCACAATCCCACATTCAGAGTTTGGTGATGGATGACGTTCAGGACCAACTTTCTTACAATGGCCCAAGGGCATCATTTTCTTCTAACACTTTCATTTTTCACTGGCTTAAAACATGCATACAAATGCTTTTCCACTTTTGGTCCTGGATGCTAAATTTTTAGAAGTTGTTGTAAGGAATAGTTGGTTCAATGATATGGCAGAAACATTTCTGAACACTTGAGAAACATGAAAGAAATTGTAAAACTAAGTTAAATTCTTGGATATTTAAGGGCATGAAATGTATCTAAAACATTATATTTTTCAAAATTGAGGGTAAATTAGAAGTCTATGATGTCAAAATGATACCGTTTTTTAAACATCATTCTTCTTCCCCCTTATTCAATATATATTCTTATAAGCCCAGCTAAAGTCCTTGAATGACACTAAGCATGTTTTCAAAAATTTTTAAACTTTTCTCTATCTCTGCTTTCTGAGAAAAACACCTCCCATGGTGTTTGGTGAGGTGGATATTTTCCTACATTTTAATTGTAAATTTTTGATAGCCTGTAGGTGTGAAGTGTTAAATGAAACGACATTCACAAACATTTAGTATCTCATGTGCGCTAGTTCCTGATCATACATTTTCTTATTTTATCCTCATAGTAATCACGAGATAAGCATTGATAGCCATGTCTTATGGGTGTGCAAACTGAGCTTCAGAGAGGTCAAGTGTTGCTTCCCAGGTCACAGAGCTAGTATGTCTGACTCTAAAGGACTTTCTTTTTCCAATTTACCCAGGATCTGCCAATTCTGGTCCACTTCCTGTTTTTGTAAGTAAAGTTTTATTGGAAAACTGTCAATCTCATTTATGTACATGTTGTCAAGGGCAGAACTGAGAAGATATAAAGGTCCAGATAGTAACTATTTTTGTCTTTGCAAGCCATATGGTCTCTGTGGCAACTCAACTCTACCACTGTAATATGAAAGAGCCATAAATAATTCCTAAAAGAAAAAGTGTGACTGTGCTCCAATAAAACTTTATTCATAAAAAAAAGCTGGTGGGCAGGCCAGTTTTGGCTTGCAGGCTGTAGTTTGTCAGCCCCTCTCTGGTATAGCAGTGGGTCCCCTAAAGCAGATTTTTGATAAGTTCATTAAAACTATAGAAAGTCTGAGGCCTGCCTTTTTAAGTATTTTTTTTTAAATCAGTGGTTGAAAAGTTCATGTGTCTAAAGTTCATTTTGCTTATAATTATTTGAGATAAAGCTTATTGTTGCCTTTTTTTATTGCCTTCTATTAGAAGATGGCTAGAAAAACAAGCATCCAGTATTTGAATGACCTTAATCTACAAGGAGTTCTCTCAAAATAGGTACGGTATAGAATTTATATCTGTATTGATCATTTTGATGCCCTCTCTATGACAGGTCTGGCTGAATACACAGATAAGGCTTTGGCCTTCAGAAAGGTCATAATCTGAAAGGCAAAGAAAAACTCCCTGCAACAGATCACATAGGCATAGCATGGAGCAGAGGAAAGCCTGAGAACTCTCTGCTAAATCTCTCAGCCCAGGTATAATCCCAAAGCTCTGTGAATTGGCTTCTAAAATGTGTTCTCTACCCGCTTATCTCATCCAGCAATACAGTCTTGATTGACACCACATCTCCCAAACCCAGGTGCCCAGCCAAAGGAAAGAAGTACATCTGGCAGCAGAACATGTGTTAGATGTTAGTCATTGGAGCAAGAATTCCAGCCACAGGGGGAGGCTGGCATTTTGCAGGAGAAATATTAAAGAGGCATGATTCCAGGTTCACAATGGTCTACAAAAGCTGTCAGTGCTTGAGGACAAAAAAAAAAATACAGTTATTATTGTTGCCCTGTGACATTATAAGAATGAGAGTGCACAAAAGTGGCTTTCATCAGATATGAGCTATAGTAGAATGATAGAGAGATGCTTTGTTCCCAAAGCACTTACATTTCTTACCTAAAACTAAAGGAACTATTTAGCAAGAACCTCGGCAATCTTACTCGAGTAAGACATAAAAATAAAACATAATCTTTTGATGTAACAAATCATATGTAGCACTTAGCATGTTCCAGGCACTGTTCTAAGTGTTCACAAACATCAACTTGCTTAACTTCTGAAAAATCTTATGAGGTAGGTCCAATTACTGTCCTTATTTTTTCAAAAGTGGAAATGGAGGCAGAGAGAGGCCCTTAACTTTTCCCGTCACGCAGTTGTAGGGCCCCGTGTGTGCTCTTAATCACCGATGAGGCTCCATCACGCCTTCACATGGAGCAAACTGGGGCATGGTAGTTAATTTCTCCGAACTTCTGTTTTCTCATAAACAGAGGGGGGGGGATAAAGATCCTTACCTACCCAAATGGTATGGAGATTAATGGAGATAAAATGTAAAGTATCCAACTGGGTGTTTAACAGATAATAAGGACAAGATTTCACATCTTATGAGCTCTTGCCTCATATGACAAGTATTGTGATAAAAAGTTTGCACACTCAGCTATAAAAAAGAAAGAAATAATGCCATTTGCAGCAACATGGATGGACCTAGAGATGATCATACCGAGTGAAGTAAGACAGAGACAGATAAATATCATATGATATCACTTATATGTGGAATCTAAAAAATGATACAAATGTACTTACATACAAAACAGAAACAGACTCACAGACATAAAAAAGAAGCTTATGGTTACCAAAGGGGAAACGTGGGAGGAGGGATAAATTAGGAGTTTGGGATTAACAGACACATGCTACTATATATAAAATAGATAAGCAACAAGGACCTACTGTATAGCACAGGGAACTATACTCAGTATTTTGTAATAACATGTAAGGGAAAAGAATCTGAAAAAGAATATATATATATATGCATAGCTGAATCCCTTTGCTGTACACCTGAAACTATATATTGTAAAGCAACTACACTTCAATAAAAAAGCTTGCACATGTTATCTCATTAATCCCTGGAAAACTTCATGACATAGGTGCTAATATTATCCATATTTAACACATGAAGATATTAAAGATAGGGATGCTTAAATGCGGTGCTTAAAATCATCATCTAGGAAGGAGCAAAGGCAGGCCTCTGATTCCAGGGGCTAGGATGTGCTCATTAAAATTTTATTCCCTTCCTCTTATAAGAAAGAAAACCTTGCTGGCAAAGGACCAGGAAGGATTTAGATATTTGAAATGGATGGGGGATCTTTCTGGCTCTCAAGCAAAGCCCTTGATCCTGGGACTGGAGTGTAACCGTCTCTTCTTAATCCTAGAACTTACCTTTAGAAATCCCTGCTGAGGTGCTATTGGGCATACAATAGAGAGTTGCCCCATAGACCCACATTTAGAGTAATAATATGATAAAACAATATAACTCTCAGGTATCCTCTCTAGGTAAGGGTACTCTCACAGGAATCCTTTCTAGGTAAGTTGTACCACCATCAAATATTCCGAGCTGGTAATACAGATGTGAAAAGTCTTAATGAATTGTCAAGTCAAAGCTAAATATAAAGGAAAAAAGTAACTGAAAGCTTTAGACCTTATCTTAAGGGAGGAGGAATTTCAATGCCAGAATATTAGAACATCTCCCTCAAATTACATTTGACCTAAGATTACAACAGATACTGTCCTAGGCCACCAACAAGGTAGCAAATTAAAGTCATACTAATGGGTGGGTCAAAAAGGGCCTTCAGTTTTTAAAGTAAAAATAAAAGACACATTTTTCATTTTCACCAAGAACTTTATTAAGTAACATATTCACCCTTTTGTTCCACTACCTTCAACATTTCAGGCAACTTCATAATTTCATCTTCCCAAAACGTTTTATCTTTTTGAGCAAAGAACTGTTCCAGGTGCCTTTTACAGTCTTCCAGGGAATCGGAATTTTTCCCATTAAAAGAATTTTGCAAAGATCAAAATAAATGGAAATCCGAAGGTGCAATGTCTGGTGAATACAGCGGATGAATCAGGACTTCCCAGCCAAGCTGTTAACAGTTTTTGCCTGGTCATCAAAGAAACATGCGGTCTTGCGTTATCCTGATGGAAGATTATGAATTTTCTGTTGACTAATTCTGGAGGCTTTTTGTCGAGTGCTGCTTTCAGTCTAATTGGGAGCAGTACTTCTTGGAATTAATCGTTTGGTTTTCCAGAAGGAACTCATCATAGGGGACTCCCTTCCAATCCCACCATATACACAACATCATCTTCTTTGGATGAAGACCGGCCTTTGGTGTGGCTGGTGGTGGCTTATTTCTCTTACCCCACGATCTCTTCCTTTCCACATTATTGTACAGTATCCACCTTTCATCTGCCATCACAATTTGTTTTAAAAATGCAACGTTTTCATAACATTTCAGTAGAGAATCGCATGCGGAAATATAGTCAAGAAGATTTTTTTCACCTAACTTATGTCGAACCCAAACATCAAAGCGAGTCACATAACCAAGCTGGTGCAAATGATTTTCAGTGCTTGATTTGGATATGTTGAGTATGTCGGCTCTCTCCCGCGTGGTAAAACGTTGATTGTTCTCAATTACTGTTTCGATTTGATCGCTATCAACTTCAACTGGTCTACCCGATTGTGAAGCATTGTCCAGTGAGAAATCTCCAGCAGGAAACTTTGCAAACCACTTTTGACACGTTCGATCAGTCACAGCACCTTCTCCATATACTGCACAAATCTTTTTGTGTGTTTCCGTTGCATTTTTACCTTTCTTGAAATAATAAAGCATAATATGCTGAAAATGTTGCTTTTTTTCTTCCATCTTCAATAGTAAAATGGCTACACAAGTATTCACCAATTTTGATGTCTTTTTTTAAATGCACACTGACATGACAGCTGTTACATACAACCTAACAAAATAGTTTCAAATGAAGTTAAAGACAGTTAAGTGCTACTAGAGCCATCTTACAGAAAAAAATGAATGAACATTTTGGCCCACCCACTAGTTATTTCCAGCTCTACCCCTTGAATTCTTTGCTTTGGTTAAAAAACATGAGAGAGAAATCCCCATGGTCTGTCACAATTGCTCCCTTTGTTCGGGATTCACAAAATTTCATATGATTCCCAGATGACCCATTGACCTCGTAGCTCAAAGGCTCAGTCCACTGCATCAGGCACACCATTTCACTGTGTCCAGGGCTGTGTTTACCCATATGCAAACCTCTTCTCCTTAGGTGGGAGCTGAGCCTCAGCAGAATGCCGGGGCTTTTGCCTCTCACCTCGTCCTCCTCCAGGTTTAATCCCTGCCCTACCACGTGCTTTCAATATGGCATCCTATCACCTGAGTTGGACTCTTGATTTTCTCATTGTTGCTTTCCTCTTACAGTAGCTGAGATGCCACTCTTTTCTCATGAGTAGTTACAGCAGCTCTGGCCCAGACCCAAACTTATAAATCAGTCCCTTCTGTGTTTCTAGAACACAATGTCCAACAGAAATAAAATGCAAGTCATATATGTAATTTAAAATTTTCTAGTTTTGCACTAAAAAAGTAAAAAGAAAGAGGTAAAGTGAATAATATATTTTGCTTAAACCAATATATCCACAATACAAATTCAACCTGTCATAAAAATTTTTGAAAAAATATCATTAATAAGATATTTTACATTCTCTATTTTTCTACTAAGTCTTTGAAATCTGGCATTTGTTTTACTCTTAAATCACATCCTAATTTGGATGCTAAATATTTATCAGAATTAGTTGATCCATAAGTACAGTTCAAAAATTTGAAAAAAAATAGACTGACACACTCAAGTTGTTCCAAACATATGTAAGTTTTCCAGTAGCTGAATTAAGTATCAGTTTTTAAAGTTAAATTTAAATTAATTAAAACAAAATTTTAAACTTACTTTCTCAGTCACACATCATTTTTTTGTGAATTATTATGTTATGATGTATTTATTTATTGTAATTGCAGTATAGTTGATTTACAATGTTGTGTTAGTTTCAGGTGCATAGCAAAGTGATTCAGTTATACATGTACATACATTTTTTTCAGACAATTTTCCATAATAGGTTATTATAAGATATTAAGTATAGTTCCCTGTGCTATAGAGTAGGTCCTTGTTGGTTATCTATTTTGTACAGAGTAGCATGTATCTGTTAATACCAAACTAATAGTTTATTCCTCCCCCCCATACTAGTCATATTTTAATTGCTCAACTACCACGTGGGGCTTGTGGCTACCATATTGGATAGTGAAGTTTTCACAGCATGTACAGCAGGAATTCATCAGCTGCTCAGCTTTCAGCTGACTCATAGGGCACCTTCCATTTCTGTTTCTGTTACTACTTCTCTCTGTACCACATCAAAAAATCAAATCAAAATCAGTTTGTTTGTTTTTTTTAACATCTTTATTGGAGTACAATTGCTTTACACTGCTGCTTCTGCTTCTGCTTTATGATAAAGTGAATCAGCTATACATATAACTATATCCCACTAACTCCTCCCTCTCCCTCCCACCCTCCCTATCCTACCCCTCTATGTGGTCACAAAGCACCGAGCTGATTTCCCTGTGCTATGTGGCTGCTTCCCACTAGCTATCTATTTTACATTTGGTAGTGTATATATGCCCATGCCACTCTATCACTTCATCCCAGCTTACCCTTCTCCCTCCCCATGTCCTCAAGTCCATTCTCTACGTCTACATCTTTATTTCTGTCCTGCCCCTAGGTTCTTCAGTATCATTTTTTTTTTTTTTTAGATTCCATATATATGTGTTAGCATACGGTATTTGTTTTTTTCTTTCTGACTTACTTTACTCTGTATGACAGGCTCTAGGTCCATCCACCTCACTACAAATAACTCAATTTCGTTTCTTTTTATGGCTGAGTAATAATATTCCATTGTATATATGTACCACATCTTCTTTATCCATTCATCCGATGATGGACACCTAGGTTGTTTCCATCTCCTGGATATTGTAAATAGAGCTGCAATGAACATTTTGGTACATGACTCTTTTTGAATTATGGTTTTCTCAGGGTATATGCCCAGTAGTGAGATTTCTGAGTTGTATGGAAGCTCTATTTTTAGTTTTTAAAGGAACATCCATACTGTTCTCCATTGTGACTGTATCAATTTACACTCCCACCAACAGTGCAAGAGGGTTCCCTTTTCTCCGTACCCTCTCCAGCATTTACTGTTTGTAGAATTTTTGATGATGGCCATTCTGACCAGTGTGAGGTGATACCTCATTGCAGTCTTGATTTGCATTTCTCTAATGATTAGTGACATTGAGTATCCTTTCACGTGTTTGTTGGCAATCTGTATATCTCTTATGGAGAAACGGCTATTTAGGTATTCTGCCCATTTTTGTATGGGGTTCTTTGATTTATTTGATATTGAGCTGCATGAGTTGCTTGTAAATTTTGGAGAATAATCCTTTGTCAGTTGCTTCATTTGCAAATATTTCTCCCAATCTGAGGGTTGTCTTTTTGTCTTGTTTGTGGTTTCCTTTGTTGTATAAAAGCTTTTAAGTTTCATTAGGTCCCATTTGTTTATTTTTGTTTTTATTTCTATTTCTTTAGGAGGTGAGTCAAAACGGATCTTGCTGTGATTTATATCATAGAGTGTTCTAACTAAGTTTTCCTCTAAGAGGTTTATAGTGTCTGGCCTTACCTTTAGATCTTTAATACATTTTGAGATTATTTTTGTGTATGGTGTTAGGGAGTGTTCTAATGTCATTCTCTTCCATGTAGCTCTCCAGTTTTCCCAGCACCACTTACTGAAGAGGCTGTCTTTTCTCCATTTTATATTGCCTCCTTAATCAAACATAATGTGACCATATGTGCGTGGGTTTATCCCTGGGCTTTCAATCCTGTTCCATTGATCTATATTTCTGTTTTTGTGCCAGTACCATACTGTCTTGATTACTGTAGCTTTGCAGTATAATCTGAAGTTAGGGAGCCTAATTCCTCCAGCTCCTTTTTTCTTTCTCAGGATTGTTTTGGGAAGGAGTTGAGGAAGATGGTGGAAGAGTAAGATGAAGAGATCACCTTCCTCTCCACAGATACATCAGAAATACATCTACATGTGGAACTGCTCTGATAGAACACACAATGAATGCTGGCAGAAGACCTCAGACCTCCCAAAAGGCAAGAAACTTGCCACGTACCTGGGTAGGGCAAAAAATAAAAATGACAAACAGAGACAAAAGAATAGGGATGGGACCTGCACAAGTGGGAGGGAGCTATGAAGGAGGAAAGGTTTCCACACACTAGGAAGCCCCTTCACAGTAGGGAGACTGCGGGTAGCAGAGGGGGGAAGCTTCAGAGCCATGGAGGAGAGCACAGCAACAAGGGTGCAAAAGGCAAAGTGGAGAGATTCCCGCACCGAGGACTGGCGCCGACCAGCACTCACCAGACCGAGAGAGTTGTCTGCTTGCCCACCGGGGCGGGCGGGGGCCGGGAGCTGAGGCTCGGGCTTCGGTCAGATCGCAGGGAGAGGACTGGGGTTGGCGGCGTGAACACAGCCTGAAGGGGTTAGTGCACCACGGATAGCCAGGAGGGTGTCCGGGGAAAACTCTGGACCTGCCGAAGAGGCAAGAGACTTTTTCTTCCCTCTTTGTTTCCTGGTGCACAAGGAGAGGGGATTAAGAGCACTGCTTAAAGGAGCTCCAGAGACGGGCGTGAGCCACAGCTTAAAGTGCAGACCCCAGAGACAGGCATGAGATGTTAAGGCCACTGCTGCAGCCACCAAGAAGCCTGTGTGCAAGCACAGGTCACCATCCACACTGCCCCTCCTGGGAGCCTGTGCAGCCTGCCACTGTCAGGGTCCCGTGATCCAGGGACAACTTCCCCGGGAGAATGCATGGCATGCCTCAGGCTAGTGCAACATGACGCTGGTCTCTGCCACCGCAGGATTGCCCTGCATCCATGCCCCTCCCTCCACCCGGCCTGAGTGGGCCAGAGCCCCCTAATCAGCTGCTCCTTTAACCCCGTCCTGTCTAAGCAAAGAACAGACACCCTCCAGTGAGCTACATGCAGTGGCAGGGCCAAATCCAAAGCTGAGGCCCCGGAGCTGTGCAAAAAAGAAGAGAAAGGGAAATCTGTTCCAGCAGCCTCAGGAGCAGTGGATTAAATCGCCACAATCAACTTGATGTACCCTGCAACTGTGAAATACCTGAATAGACAATGAACCATCCCAAATTGAGGAGGTGGACTTTGAGAGCAAGATTTAATTTTTCCCCTTCTCTTTTTGTGAGTGTGCATGTGTATGCTTCTGTGTGAGATTTTCTCTGTAATAGCTTTGCTTTCACCATTTGTCCTAGGGTTCTATCTGTCCGTTTTTTCTTTTGTTTTTTT
>NW_020838000.1:5824239-5853240 GCF_003676395.1 Aethalodelphis obliquidens
TCTTAATAATTATTTTTTATTTTAATAACTTGATTTTATTTTATCTTACTTATTTTATTTTATTTTATCCTATCCTTCCTTCCTTCCTTCCTTTCTTTCCTTCTTTCTTTCTTTCTTTCTTTCTTTCTTTCTTTCTTTCTTTCTTTCTTTCTTTCTTTCTTTCTTTCTTTTTCTTTCTTTCTTATTTTTCTCCTTTTTTTCTGACCTGTGTGGATGAAAGACTCTTGGTGCTATAGCCAGGAGTCAGTGCTGTTCCTCTGAAGTGGGAGAGCCAAATTGAGGACACTGGTCCACAAGATACCTCCCAGTTACACATAATATCAAGTGGCGAAAATCTCCCAGAGATCTCCATCTCAACACCAACACCCAGCTTCACTCAATGACCAGCAAGTTACAGTGCTGGTCACCCTATGCCAAACAACTAGCAAGAGAGGAACACAACCCCACCCATTAGTGGAGAGGCTGCCTAAAATCATAATAAGCCCACAGACACCCCAAGAACACACCAACAGATGTGGACCTGCCCACCAGAAAGACAAGATGCAGCCTCATTCACCAGAACACAGGCACTAGTCCCCTCCACCAGGAAGCCTACACAACACACTGAACCAACACTAGCCACTGGGGACAGACACCAAAAACAATGGGAAATACGAACCTGCAGCCTGCAAAATGGAGACCCCAAACACAGTAAGTTAAGCAAAATGAGAAGACAGAAAAACACACAGCAGATGAAGGAGCAAGGTAAAAACCCACCAGACCTAACAAATGAAGAGGAAATAGGCAGTCTACCTGAAAAAGAATTCAGAATAATGATAGTAAAAATGATCCAAAATCTTGCAAATAGAATAGACAAAATGCAAGAAACATTTAACAAGGACCTAGAAGAACTAAAGAGGAAACAAGCAACGATGAACAACACAATAACTGTAATGAAAAATACCCTAGAAGGGATCAATAGCAGAATAACTGAGGCAGAAGAAGGGATAAGTGACCTAGAAGATAAAATAGTGGAAATAACTACTGCAGAGCAGAATAAAGAAAAAAGAATGAAAAGAGTCTCTCTGAGACTGAGGACAGTCTCAGAGACCACTGGGACAAAATTAAATGCACCAACATTCAAATTATAGGGGTCCCAGAAGAAGAAGACAAAAAGAAAGTGACTGAGAAAATATTTGAAGAGATTATAGATGAAAACTTCCCTAATATGGGAAAGGAAATAGTTAATTGAGTCCAGGAAGCACAGAGAGTCACATACAGGATAAATCCAAGGAGAAATATGCCAAGACACATATTAATCAAACCGTCAAAAATTAAATAAAAAGAAAACATATTAAAAGCAGCAAGGGAAAAACAAAAAATAACACACAAGGGAATCCCCATAAGGTTAACAGCTGATCTTTCAGCAGAAACTCTGCAAGCCAGAAGGGAGTGGCAGGACATACTGAAAGTGATGAAGGAGAAAAACCTGCAACCAAGATTACTCTACCCAGCAAGGATCTCATTCAGATTTGATGGAGAAATTAAAACCTTTACAGACAAGCAAAAGCTGAGAGAGTTCAGCACCACCAAACCAGCTTTACAACAAATGCTAAAGGAACTTCTCTCGGCAAGAAACACAAGAGAAGGAAAAGACCTGCAAAAACAAACACAAAACAATTAAGAAAATAGGAATAGGAACATACATATCGATAATTACCTTAAACATAAATGGATTAAATGCTCCCACCAAAAGACACAGACTGGTTGAATGGATACAAAAACAAGACCCTTATATATGCTGTCTACAACAGACCCACTTCAGACCTAGGGACACATACAGATGGAAAGTTAGGGGATGGAAAAAGATATTCCATGCAAATGGAAATTAAAAGAAAGCTGGAGTAGCAATTCTCATATCAGACAAAATAGAATTTAAAATAAAGACTCTTAAAAGAGATAAAGAAGGACACACCATAATGATCAAGGGATCCATACATGAAGAAGATATAACAATTGTAAATATATACGCACCCAACATAGGAGCACCTCAATACATAAGGCAAATAATAACAGCCATAAAAGAGAAAATCTACAGTAACACAATCATAGTAGGGGACTTTAACACCCCACTTTCACCAATGGACAGATCATCCAAAATGAAAATAAATAACAAAACACATGCTTTAAATGATATATTAACAAGATGGATTTAATTAATATTTATAGTACATTCCATTCAAAAACAACAGAATACACATTTTTTGCAACTGCTCATGGAATATTCTCCAGGAAAGATAATATCCTGGGTCACAAATCAAGCCTTGGTAAATTTCAGAACAGTGAAATTGTATCAAGTATCTTTTCCAACCACAACGCTATGAGATTAGATATCAATTACAGGAAAAGATCTGTAAAAAGTAAACATATGGAGGCTAAACAATACACTACTTAATAACGAAGTGGTCACTGAAGAAATCAGAGAGGAAATCAAAAAATACCTAAATACAAATGACAATGGAGATACGATGACCCGAAACCTATGGGATGCAGCAAAAGCAGTTCTAAGAGAGAAGTTTATAGCAATACAATCCTACCTTAAGAAACAGGAAACATGTCAAATAAAAAACATAACCTTGCACTTAAAGTAATTAGAGAAAGAAGAACAATTAAAAAAAACAAAGTTAGCAGAAGAATAGAAATCATAAACGACAGATCATAAATAATTGAAAAAGAAATGAAGGAAAGGATAGAAAAGATCAATAAAACTAAAAGCTGGTTCTTTGAGAAATAAACACAATTGATAAACCATTAGCCAGACTCATCGAGAAAAAAAGGGAAAAGACTCACATCAATAGAATTAGAAATGAAAAAGGAGAAGTAACAACTGACACTGCAGAAATACAAAGGATCATGAGAGATTACTACAAGAAACACTATGCCAATAAAATGGACAACATGAAAGAAATGGACAAATTCTTAAAAATGCACAACCTGCCGAGACTGAACCAGGAAGAAATAGAAAATATGAACAGACCAATCACAAGCACTGAAATTGAAACTGTGATTAAAAATCTTCCAACAAACAAAAGCCTAGGACAAGATGGCTTCAGAGGCAAAATCTTGCAAACATTTAGAGAAGAGCTATCACCTATCCTTCTCAAACTCTTCCAAAATATAGAAGAGGGAGGAATACTTCCAAACTCATTCTACGAGCCCACCATCACCCTGATACCAAAACCAGACAGGATGTCACAAAGAAAGAAAACTACAGGCCAATATCACTGATGAACATAGATGTAAAAATCCTCAATAAAATACTAGCAAACAGGATCCAACAGCACATTAAAAGCATACACCATGATCAAGTGGGGTTTATTCCAGGAATGCAAGGATTTTTCAGTATATGCAAATCAATCAACGTGATACATCATATTTACAAATGGAATGAGAAATACCATATGATCATCTCAATAGATGCAGAGAAAGATTTCAACAAAATTCAACAGTGATTTACAATAAAAACCCTGCAGAATGTAGACATAGAAGGAACTTTCCTCAACATAATAAAAGCTATATATGACAAACCCACAGCCAATATCATCCTCAATGGTGAAAAAATGAAAGCATTTACATTAAGATCAGGAACAAGGTTGCCCACTCTCACCACTCTTATTCAACATTGTTTTGGAAGTTTTAGCCACAGTAATCAGAGAAGAAAAAGAAACAAAAGGAATCCAAATCAGAAAATAAGAAGTAAAGCTGTCATTTTTTGCAGATGACATGATACTTTACATAGAGAATCCTAAGGATGCTACCAGAAAACTACTAGAGCTAATCAATGAATTTGGTAAAGTAGCAGGATACAAACTTAATGTACAGAAATCTCTGGCATTCCTATACACTAATGATGAAAAATCTGAAAGTGAAATTAAGAAGACACTCCCATTTATCACTGCAACAAAAAGAATAAAATATCTAGGAATAAACCTACCTAAGGAGATAAAAGACCTGTATGCAGAAAATTATAAGACACTGATGAAAGAAATTAAAGATGATACAAATAGATGGAGAGATATACCATGATCTTGGATTAAAGAATCATCAATCAGTCATTGTGAAAATGACTCTACTACCCAAAGTAATCTACAGATTCAATGCAATCCCTATCAAACTACCACTGGCACTTTTCACAGCACTAGAACAAAAAATTTCACAATTTGTATGGAAACACAAAAGACCCCGAATAGCCAAAGCAATCTTGAGAATGAAAAATGGAGCTGGAGAAATCAGGCTCCCTGACTTCAGACTATACTACCAAGCTACAGTATTCAAGAGAGTATGGTACTGGCACAAAAACAGAAATATAAATCAATGGAACAGGATAGAAAGCCCAGATATAAACCCATGCATATATGGTCCCCTTATCTTTGATAAAGGAGGCAAGAATATACAGTGGAGAAAAGACAGCCTCTTCAATAAGTGGTGCTGGCAAAACTAGACAGATACATTTAAAAGTATAAGATTAGAACACTCACTGACACCATACACAAAAATAAGCTCAAAATGGATTAAAGACCTAAATGTAAGGCCAGAAAATATCAAACTATTTTAGGAAAACATAGGCAGAACACTTTATCCCCCAAATCACAGCAAGATCCTTTTTGACCCACCTCCTAGAGAAATGGAAATAAAAACAAAAATAAACAAATGGGACCTAATGAAACTTAAAAGCTTTTGCACAGCAAAGGAAACCATAAGCAAGACCAAAAGACAACCCTCAGAATA
Organism: Aethalodelphis obliquidens; assembly: GCF_003676395.1. NCBI lineage: Eukaryota > Metazoa > Chordata > Mammalia > Artiodactyla > Delphinidae > Aethalodelphis > Aethalodelphis obliquidens. Next base: position 5,829,007 of record NW_020838000.1, read on the forward strand.
GGAGAAAATATTTGCAAAAGAAGCAACTGACAAAGGATTAATCTCCAAAATTTACAAGTAGCTCATACAGCTCAATAACAACAACAAAAAACAACCCAATCCAAAAATGGGCAGAATATCTAAATAGACACTTCTCCAAAGAAGATATACAGATTGCCAACAAAAACATGAAAGAATGCTCAACATCATTAATCATTAGAGAAATGCAAATCAAAACTACAATGAGATATCATCTAACTCTTGTCAGAATGGCCATGATCAAAAAATCTACAAACAATAAATGCTGGAGAGGGTGTGGAGAAAAGGGAACACTCTTGCAGTGTTGGTGGGAATGTTAATTGATACAGCCGCTATGGGGAATGGTATGGAGGTTCCTTAAAAATCTACAAATAGAACTACCATGTGATGCAGCATTCCCACTACTGGGCATATACCCTGAGCAAACCGTAATTCAAAGAGAGTCATGTACCAATATGTTCATTGCAGCTCTATTTACAATAGCCAAGACATGGAAGCAACCTAAGTGTCCATCCACAGAAGACTGGATAAAGAAGATGTGACACATATATACAATGGAATATTACTCAGCCAGAAAAGGAAATGAAATTGAATTATTTGTAGTGAGGTGGATGGACCTAGAGTCTGTCATACAGAGTGAAGTAAGTCAGAAAGAGAAACACAAATACTGTATGGTAACACATATATATGGAATCTAAGAAATAAATAAATAAATAAAGGTCATGAAGAACCTAGGGGCAAGACGGGAATAAAGACACAGACCTACTAGAGAATGGGCTTGAGGATATAGGGAGGGGGAAGTGTAAGCTGTGAGAAAGTGAGAGAGTGGCATGGACATATATACACTACCAAACATAAAATAGATAGCTAGTGCGAAGCAGCCGCATAGCACAGGCAGATCAGTTCGGTGGTTTTTGACCACCTAGAGGGATGGGATAGGGAGGGTGGGAGTGGGAGAAGCAAGAGGGAAGAGATATGGGAACATATGTATATGTATAACTGATTCTCTTTGTTATAAGACAGAAACTAACACACCATTGGAAATAAATTATCCTCCAATAAAGATGTTAAAAAAAAACACAGATTGTTTTGGCTCTTTTGTGTTTGGGTCTTTTGTGATCCAGTACAAATTGTGAGATTTTTTGTTCTAGTTCTGTGAAAAATTCCATTGGTAATTTGATAGAGATTGCACTGAATCTCTAGATTGCTTTGAGTAGTATAGTCATTTTCACAATGTTGATTCTTCCAATCCAAGAACATTTTGTATCTCTCCATCTGTTTGTATCATCCTAATTTCTTTCATCAGTGTCTTATAGTTTTCTACATACAGGTCTTTTGCCTCCTTAGGTTGCTTTATTCCTAGGAATTTTATTCTTTTTGTTGAAATGGTAAGTGGGTGTGTTTCCTTAATTTGTCTTTCAGAATTTTTATCATTAGTGTATAGGAATGCAAGAGATTTCTGTGCATTAATTTTGTATCCTGCTACTTTACCAAATTCATTGATTAGCTCTAGTAGTTTTCTGGTAGTATCTTTAGGATTCTCTATGTACAGTATCATGTCATCTTCAAAGAGTGACCACTTTACTTCTTCTTTTGTGATTTGGATTCCTTTAATTTCTTTTTATTCTCTGATTTCTGTGGCTACAACTTCAAAACTATGTTGAATAATATTGTGAGAGTGGACCACCTTGTCTTGTTCCTGACCTTAGGTGAAACGCTTTCAGCCTTTCACCTTTGTGAACAATGTTGGCAGTGGGTTTGTCATATGTGGCCTTTATTATGTTGAAATAAGTTCCCTCTGTGACTACTTTCTGGAGGGTTTTCATCCTAAATCGGTGTTAAATTTCGTTGAAAGCTTTTTGTGCATCTATTGTGGTTATCATATGGTTTTTCTCTTTCAATTTGTTAATAAGGTGTATCACATTGACTGATTTGCATATATTAAAGAATCCTGGCATTCCTGGAGTAAACCCCACTTGATCATGGTGTATGATCCTTTTAATGTGCTGTTGGATTCTGTTTGCTAGTATTTTGTTGAGGATTTTTACATCTATGTTCATCAGTGATATTGGCCTGTAGTTTTCTTTCTTTCTTACACCTTTGTCTGGTTTTGGTATCAGGGTGATGGTGGCTGACTGGTTTTGGTATCAGGGTGATGGTGACCTCATAGAATGAGTTTGAGAGTGTTCCTCCCTCTACTATATTTTGGAAGAGTTTGAGAAGGATGGGTGTTAGCTCTTCTCTAAATGTTTGCAAGAATTCGCCTGTGAAGCCATCTGGTCCTGGACTTTTGTTTGTCGGAAGATATTTAATCACTGTTTCAGTATCAGTGCTTGTGATTGGTCTGTTCATATTTTCTATTTCTTCCTGGTCCAGTTTCAGAAGGTTGTGCTTTTCTAAGAAATTGTCCATTTCTTCTAGGTTTCCATGTTTTTGACATGTATTGGCTTGTAGTAATGTCTCATGATCCTTTGTATTTCTGCAGTGTCAGTTGTTACTTCTCCTTCTTCATTTCTTATTCTATTGATTTGAGTCTTCTCTCCTTTTTTCTTGATGAATCTGGCTAATGGTTTATCAATTTTGTCTATCTTCTCAAAGAACCAGCTTTTAGTTTTATTGATCTTTGCTATTGTTTCCTTCATTTCTTTTTTATTTATTTATGATCTGATCTTTATGATTTCTTTCCTGAGTACTTGAGCTAGTTTTCCTCTGAATGACATTATTTGTGACCTGCATTTGTGGAACAGGTCAATCTTAGACCGTCACACGTTCCTGTGTTAACCTACCTCTCAAGTCATCTTAGACTTTATGAAGCAGTCTGTAATAACAAATGAACACTTGACTGGGAATCAGAAAGCTTGTGTAATAATAACAGCTCTGCTCTTCAGTAGCTGTGTGACCCTGAGGAAGTTTCAACTTAAATTCTTTAGTTGTACATCAGTATTTGATCCAGATATTCCATGGATACATCTCACTCTATGATCTTATGAACTCAATTTTAAAATACTTAAAAATAAAATACTCCAAAAAAAACCTTTTGAAATAATGAGTCCATTAATCTGACTGAAGTATACCATCTTCAGCTCAACACAATGTGGGTTTTCTCCTGAATACAACTCTTTGTAATGAGTTAGCATGGGTTAGAGAAACATCAATAACAAAGTTGTGCAGGCTAGAGACATAATAATAATTATTACAAGTATAATTAAATATTCTTAGGTGTCTGCACTGTTCCAGGCACTGTTTTAGTTGATCACCCTTTTAAAATGAGTATTGTTTTACAGATGAGGAAACTGAGGCTCAAAGGGTTAAATAAGTTCATTTGTAACAAACTTACAGTTGCCAAAGGGAAAGTGGGGAAGGGATAAGTTGCCAGATTGGGATTGACACATACACACTACTATATATAAAATAGACAATAAGGATCTACTGTATAGCACAGGGAACTCTACTCAATACTCTGTAAATGGGAATAGAATCTAAAAAATTGTGGAGATATATATATATATATATATGACTGATTCACTTTGCTGTACACATGAAACTAACAAAGCTTTCTAAATCAACTATACTCCAATAAAAATTATTTTTAAAAAGGGTTAAATAACTTGCCCAAGCACATGCAGCTAATGTGTAGAAAACACAGGTTTCTAACACAGTTCTTCCTGATGTTGAACCTGAAGCACTTAAGCACTGCCTTTCAGGGAATAAACTGGATGTATTCAAGTCACATCATCTTTCCTTTTCAGTCTCTACCAATACATTCAAAAATCAATTTTGATAATTTCACATTAATAAAAAGTAAGAACTCCAAGGCTAAGGAAAAATGCAGAAATCCACCATAGATTTTAGACACATAGAACATACTTTTGGTATATCTACAACAAGAAAGTTGAAGGTTGTTACTTACTAGCTTCTGCATAGGTCCTATTATTATTAATAACATATTTCAGAATGTTATTGACAAATAAAAGTAGTTGAGGAAAAGCAGAGTTACTTCAAGTCTTGAGGTAATTTAGAGATCAGTTGTAGTTTTCAAATTCTGCCAAGCTCCCTTTCTATTCATGTTGTTTCCATCAAACAGTGAAACCATTCTAACCAAATAAATTATGTTTTACTTCCTGATACAGACAAGAAGAACCAGAGCTTCAAAAGCATGTATCAAAATAGCAGCAAGATAGTGTCACTTGTTCAAGACACACAGAAACTTGCTGTTTGAAAAACGCAAATGTTTGGCTAATTGAGTTTTAAGACACTTTCCAGTTGCATGAAATTCAAGCTTCTTTTTTTTCTCTAACCTGAACCATATGATTATGTGTTCTGATGATAGACAGATTGCTCTCTTTTCCTTTACATTTTATCAAAGAGAGTGTTAAAATTACTTTTACAGTAATAATCCTCCCAAGCCTAAGGAAGTCATAACACGCTAAAGAAAATATTCAGAGATGATATATCATGCAGGAGAAGATATCTTCCCTTCTGAATTCTGCAATTCTCATAAAAATATATTATGCAAAATAAATCTTGCAGTGTAAATTATCTTTTAGAAAATGGTATTCTTCAATTTCATTTCCAAATTATCCAAAATGAATTAGGATTTCATATGTAGCTGTCAACACAAAATTCTACCTCCCAAATATAGATTGGATTTTGAGAAGGAAAACAGTACAAAGTGGTAAAAGTCCAGTTTCTTTTATACTCCTCCAGTTTAATATAGCATTCTGGATTCACATATACTCACTAGATTTGCAAAACTGACTGATTCTTAGAGAGTCTCTTAAGTAAAGTTGTTTTATTTTACTGTGATATTTTGTGGATAATTTAAAGGAACTAAAATTCCTTTTTAAAAAGAAAGAGAGCAAGAGAGAGAGAAAGAGAGAGAGAGAGATCAATAGCTCTAATAAAATGTACTAAATAGACCCAGATATTTCTATTCATTCCATACAGTTGTGCAAGGTCATGGTTCTTTGAACAGCAAGATAGGTTATGATTCAGTGTTACCAATAATACGCAACTGATTAAAATAAAATTATTGGATTTAAGCATGAGATGTATCACTATGAGGTTACTCACTAACCTTTTTTTAGCTTTGAGATTAAACTATGAAGGAGTCTTCTGATCCAAGATAACCAGGTTGACACCCCATTTACCATGAAGACAAACATATTGCTGTCATCAATGGAACATGAACAGCAATGCCAATCAGGAAGGATTTCTATTTTTTGATGCTGCTCATGTGAGCAGAAAGGTAAAAGAAAATTGAATTAAAGAACCAACTTTTCTTCACTAAATACCCTTATTCACAAAAAATGTAGTGAGAAGTTACATGGGAGTGAGCACCTCACCCTATCAACATAGAGTAATTCTCTGCTCTGCCCCAGACTACATCCAACTGCATACTTTTCACGTCTTACAGGCTTGTCAAAATTAATACATCTAAAACTCAAGTTTTTATTTTTCTTTTTAAGTGTGTTTCTTCCCCCGGACTACTTGTGTCAATAAATGATACATGACCCATCCTATTGCTCAAGTCAAAAACCCAGGTGCCATCTTTGATTTCATGTTTCCTCTACACTACCTCAAATCTATCATGTCCTATTGGTTTTACCTACAAAATATTTTTTGAATATTTTATTTTTTTTCCTATTCTATTATGATTATCCTTGTCCATGATTATCTCTCACCTGGACAACCAAAATAGTTTAACAGGTCTTCCAACATAATTTCTGATCCTTTCTCATCCACCTCCATGGAGCTGCCAGAGCAATATTATTTATTAATAAAATTGTGAGCTATAGAATTGCTTTAAAGCCTTAGGTGTCTTCCCATTGCTCTTGAAATGACTGTTTCCACTACAGTCCCCACCTCCAGAGAATCAGTAATCTATAATCAATTTTTTTTTCCTGATAGTAAAAAGAAACTAAGGACTCAAAGTCCTGGCTAAAAGATTCAAAGGTTGAGAAAATTAAATAGTCCACTAAAGATCCACCAGTGTTCTCTGTTGAATTCCAGATCCTCAGAAAGCTGAGAAAGGAAGTATGGATGATTTCCTGATGGAGAAACTCACCTACAGAAAGAAGGTCTATCAACAAGCTGAGGTATATAGAGAAAGAAGAGAGAGAAAACTTCCGAAAAGCTTCAGCATGGAAAATTTGTGGGTCCATTCCCAGATTCGAATTTTGATCTGTACACTTTCTTCTACCCTTATCCATTTGCACTAGTCCAACCTATATAATATGTAGAAGGTTATTAATAGGCAACCATTTGATTTCTACAAGTCTGAGGGGAAAAGGAAGAGATTCTAGAAACAAAAACACAAATGACTTTTCTTCATTCAACCTTGGGCCAGAGCCACAGGCATAAGCTGGTGACATGACAATCCCTTTTTAGGGCAAGATATGTAGAGATGGGACCAAAGCTAACAAATCAAGATATCCATATCCAAATATTCCCATACACAGCCCACTGGCGATCTCATTCAAAATATCCCCTAATAAATATTTCATAAAAGCCTTTGAACGCAAATGCTCCTTCTAGTGAGGCTACATAAACAAATGCAAAATGAATGGTTTTGCAGTTACTTCCTTTGGCCATTTTGCTCTTCCTGATACCAAAAAGAAATTTTTCTTCTTTATAGAAGTTGGGGGAGAGGGAAGTCTTTTCAATAACACTCGAATGTCAGAGCTACAGAGGCCTCAAATATATCACTGAGTGGCCTATTTACCATGTCAAACAATGAATTTATCATCTGTGACAAGGAGAATTTAAGTCTCTGGGTACTCAAACTGCTTTTCTCTACTGAAGTCATGATAACTGCTAAATTAATTTAGTTTAACTTTTTTCTCTCATGAATATTTTATAGTTCCTTCTTCAGGACATCTAGATTTTCAAGTACATTGTCTTATTAAGCTTACACATTTTAATTTAAAAAAATTTGAGATCAAATGTATATGCCATTTAAATGTCTTCCTGTCATCCTCTCATCTGCAGCACAAATAGTAGTGGTCATGGTTTAATGTCATCTGTCATGTTAGTGAACTCTACGTGAGGAGGATTTCCTTCTCACAATGTAAAAAATTTAGGTCTCTATATTGTGATTACCAAAGTACAGATTCCGTTAAAGAAAATGTCTGACTTAAATGGATAGAACTTATCTGATTAGAAAAATTTGATTAGTTATTTTAAAACTCAATTCTATTGTGCTTTCAAAGCACAATGTGCATAATTTCACAAAGTGTCTTGAATTATGAAATAATTTAAAAGTCTCGTTCATTATTGTTGAACCAAATACTCTTCAAACATACCACATATTTTTACATTATTGAAGTTGTACTAAACAAATACAAGTCTTCTGAGACAGGGAGGAAAATATAGATAATAAAGGTAGACCAGTGTTTTCAGCTGGAGGCAGTTTTGCCCTCCATCCTCCCTGGGGACATTTGCCAATGTCTGGAGACTTTTTTAATCATCATAACTGTGATGGGGTAGAGGTAGGTTGTTTCTGATAACCAGTGGGTAGAGGCTGAGGATACTGATAAACACCCTAAAATGCATAGGACAACTTCTCACAACTCAGAATTATCTGGTCCAAAATTTCATTACTGCCAAAGCTGAGAAACCCTGAGTTACACAAATCAAGAGAACTGAACTAAGAAAGAGAAGAATGAGATGTTTTTCTCATCAATAGACAGCTCTTAGAGGAGTACCATGTATGGCTGTGGATACACAAACCCAGAACATGATTTCAAATTCACAAATTCAGGAATAAGATATCAAGGATGAAGTAATACAATGAAAATTATGAGGAAAAGTAAAAATTGTTTGACAGTCACACTCATAAACTGTTCAACTTCACTACAAACCTGAAATGTAAAAAAAGCATCCTAATCATCATCACCATAATCACCATCTTTCCCATGTAATGGTTGAGGAAACTAAGCTGACAGAAGCCAACAGCCTAGCCCAGATTGCTCAGAAGAGTCACAGTGACAATGTACACCTAAATTTTCTGACTCTTAATCTAGTGCTTTTCTAACTATATCACATATATTTCTATCATATCCCTTGCAAAAGAAAACCTAGAACGTATGTGGCACTTCAAACCTGTTGTTATAAGAAACACTGGCAATGAAATAAGGAGTTTCAGAAATGGTAATAGCATGGTGTTTACACTTGCCTCTTGCAGGTTCTGCAATAAGACCCAAGAATTTCTACAACCCCTTAAAATTCTACTGCAAATGAGTGTGTGGGGTGTCTCTGATAGCAGATGCTCTAGAAGGTAAACGAGTCCCATCACCAGACACAGAGCATCACCAGAATGACATCACAATGCCTATTCACCATCAAGATAATAAAATCATCACTGACTCTGGCTGAAGAAATAGTTTATGGATCCATATTCATAGACACCACCTTAAGCCCATTGAAGGTAGGTTGTTGGATAAATAGAACAAAGAATAGATTTGGCATCTATTGGCTTTAGGAAATCACTGTAAGGGGACTAGAGGAAGCAGCTCTTTCTAGACCTGGCTTTTTCGCTGACTTACCGTGTAGCTTTAAAGTAACTTATATTTTCTGTATTTCAACTTTTTCATTTGTAAACTGAAAAAAAGTAGCTACCACTTAGATGTGGTTGTACAAATAAAATGAGACAAATTTATATGAATGCATCTTGATAAGAAAAGCCAACAAACAGATATACAATGTCATTATTAACTATTAAGTCTGTGCTCTTAATACTGATGTTGTTTTCAACTAGGCTTTGGGCAGTGTGGCCCCTAAAATATGTGTTCAAGTTACTGGTAAAAGAAAAAATACTTCTCAAACTTTAAATATCGTGCCGGATTCAAATGAGTTTTGCCAAGAATGATGTTGGTTTTAAAACTGTCCTGTGAAATACTGACTGTAAGAAACAGTTCCCTGAGAGAAGTAGGCTATAACCAATAAAGGGGTTATATTTATATTGACACCTCATCCAGAATAACTCTTATAACAGACCCTGTTGATTTCCTTCAGAGCAACTATGCTTATAGCTATGTGTTCGTAGCAACCTTTCTCTAGCTAACAGACTCTTAATTTCATTTTGAATGCAATATGCTCAGCTCCGTGATATGAACTGAAGGGTCTCAGCCATCACAGCAGCCCTATCTCCCTTACAGAGTAGCATGCAACCTAGTGCTGATGAGTGACCTATAAGGAAAAATCTACTGGATAGAGGAGATTTTTGTGACATGTTATCCTTTATGATTAATTAAAAAAAATAGAGATGCAAACATAGAAAACTCTTTTGTTTCCTTCCATGTTTCCTACTTTGTAATATAAATATGATGAGATATCTGGAACTGTAGCAGCCATCTGTCAACCATGAGGCAAAAAGCTTGAGGTCCAACACTATCATTGTGAGAATGGCAGAGTGGTAGGATGAAAAGAGAATGAGTCCTTGATGACATTATTACGCTTCCTAGCCAATCCTGGAACCACTGCGCCCAAATGGGTTGTTAAGGTCCCATTACACTGAATGTTCCCTTGTTTTAACCCAATGTTTATCAGGTTTTTAGTGACTCATAGCTAAGGTATCCTAACTAATACACCCATGTACTAATTCTACTTGTGCCCTCTAGTGATCTTGTAAGCCTGTTTTTATATAAAGTTAGCATATCTCCATTTCTTTTATAAAAACATCACATTTTGCTAATGGAAGAAAAAAGACCTAGGATATAAGACATTGGGAAAGTAACAACCACTTCTGCTTCATGGATCAGAGATAATAGGACATTGTTTTTTCCATTTCTGTATTTTGCTAGCACTTATTCCTCTGCTGGGAAACCACTTCCTTCTTTATCTAGCTGGTCACATCTTCATATTCTTAGCTAGAGACTCACTTTTATGAAATCTTCTTCCAAGCAGAATTAGATGATTTCAACTCCGGGTTCCTATATATGTCAAGCAGGTCTTTTCTTTGGGTAGCAAGAAACAGAACACATGCTCAAATTGGCTGAAGCGAGATGGGGAATTAGAGGCTCACATGACTGGAAAGTCCAAGAAGACGTCTGCCTTAAGTCAAGCCCTTAAGTCAAGGGCTCAAATGAGGTTGTCAGGATTCAATCTTGATATCACTCCTTTCTGCTGTCCACTGTGTTGGTCCATTCTTAGACAGGACCTTTTTTCATGTGCAAAGATGGGAACCACAAATCTGATTCATTCACTCAGATGCTCCGGTAGAAAAGTAACTATATTTCTATAACCACAAAAATGTCCTGGACTTGCTCTTGTTGGCTTAGCCAGGGTCATGGGCTCATGGTGTGGCCAGGGGTATGGAATACCTGAGTAGTTTAGTATGAAGTTGGAGGTGGGGAGAGTCCCACACAAATCCAGTGGACTGAGAAAAGGAAAACAATTGATTCCCCAAAGGAATTCCTAAAAATGGGAAAATGGTTGAGGACGGGAAGAAAGCATGATACGGTGCACACACCACTACATTATACCCCATTGATTAATTTAAAAAAAGATATTGATTGTTTATTATGTTCCAGGCACCACTGTTTCTCTCCCCACTAAGCTGCACTCCTCAAAGGACAATGTCTTATTTAAGGCATCTTATGCTCCCTCTTACAACACACAGCACATTGTGCCGTTTGAGTATTTGTCACCTTACACCAAACGGTAAACCCTGAAAATGGGACCTTATCTTACTCCTCATTCCATTTTCAAAACCTCCTACAGTGCCAGGTTGGCACACAGTTTACTCACTGAGTTTTTATTGAATGAATGTATTAGTGCTCAAGTACTCTGGGCAGAACTTGAGTTGTAATTAATAGTCGATAAGTGCAATTACCCTGTTAATCTCTAAATAGTGCCCAAGATGTATTTTTCAGATTTTGCAGACCCCTAGCAAAAGCAGAGATGCTGAACAGAATGAAACTAAAAAACTAAGCACCGTTTAAGTGGCCACCCACATAAAGAAGAGAGAGGAAGTGGAGTGGAGAGATCACAGATGTAAAGTTGTGTTGCTACTAACTTTAGCCAAAGTCACACACTTAAACATGGGAAACATTTCAAACTTTGAAGGTGATGAGACAGGGAAAGAGTGTTTTCAAAAAGGATGCTGTAACAATTCATCAAAAACAAAGTAGGTCTTAACTCTCTCAAGAATGTAGGTCACAAATTGGACAAAAATAGAAATCTAAGCTCCTTGGACAAAGCCAGAGGCAAGAAGCCAAAACACAAACATAAAAACCACTCTCGCTAACCTAAGTAAGCAGCAGGAAATAGCATCATTTGGACTTGGGTCCAGGCCAACCACAGTTCCCAAGGCCCAGCTCAGGCAGGAAGTACGCCTGCCATCTCTCTGACAGCTCAAGTCTGAAGCAGCAGCCAGAGGAAAGCAAACATCTAGCTAAGCTCTACATCAAGAAATGAGATTAGATGTGGAGATCAAGATTCACAGCCCAACAAACACAAAAACCAAAACTAAAGAACAGATATGTCGGGTCAAGATTCCAAAGACAGTAAGAAAGTGCCAGTGCAGAAAAACAAGTTTAAAAGAATCTTAAAAATTATTTTTTTAGGCTCCTTGTCTTGTATGTGCATATTCACATACCTATTTGCATATTTCAACTATTACAACAGCGGCTTATCTAGTGAGGGTTTCTGTTTCAACCTTGAAATGTATACAATAACATGTTTTTGTAACATTTGTATTCATATAAATCCTTTCAAACCTCAAGTAATCAAACTATTATTGGATTCAAAGATTTAGGGCTTGCAATCCATTACTTTTCCTGTGTTTTCTCGCTTTTATTTATTTAGAAAGAAGTGATAAGCAAGAAAAGATATATGACAAAAATGAGCCAAGAATAACTGACCCACACCACCAAAAAAAAATCATTATTCTTTTCGTTTTACCTTTCCATGCATTCAAACCGTGCAAGGTTTTACCACATACATTTTTGCTTTTGAGACTATGGCACTCATAGTAACCTGTCATCCACTTAGTTTATAACATCACTTTTCCCCTCATTTTGCCTGAAGTTTTTGACATATTTATCATTTAAAAATTGTTTTAATATTCCAATGGAAATAAACAGAAAGTTGTATATATCCTGCAAGAGGAAGATATACTACTCTGAATATTTATACTGGCCTTTTTGAAAAAATTTTCTTCCCCAGCCTCTGAAGTACCATGATTCCACCATCACTGCCATTTCCTGAAGCCACACCAGCATGACTTGAGGGGGTCCACACCATGAACACAGTGTCTCAAAGTGCCCAGTGCAGGACTCACACCTGGGAATGGGAAAAAGAGGAAAACAAAACAAAACACAGATGCTTACTTATGTGTTCCTTTAGTTATCTTCCATAAACTTTCTGTTTGTCTACATTTTATACCTAGGTGCTCATAAAGGGAAAGAACCTTCAATGTTTAGTTCATTTTGTGAGTCATAACACACCATAGTGGAAACAGACGAGTGTTTTCCAGTTAATGAGCCCAGAGGAATTGAAAAGAACCCTTCTCAAGTCTCCTGAAGCCAATCTCTAACGGAAAAAAAAAGGCTCAGGACATCTATTTTTTTTAGTTTCCCATCTTCCTCCAAAAAATTAAATAAATATTGACCTCCTTTTACCCAAGAGAAATCCACTTCCTCAGACTGTCTTTATTTTCTCTTTCTCATGCCTCCCCCAACCCCACACACACACCTTGGTACTCTCACACCCTTATAAAAACATCTGCCACTATAGGACCCTGCTCTGCCTATCACAAGTCCAAAAACTCTACATGCAACTTCCTCCTCATTCTCTCTGCCTTTGCATATACTAGTCCCTTTGTGAGGGAGACCCTAGCCTAGCCTCCACCCTCCCCTTACCTGTCTGCTGAACTCTACTCATTCTTTCTGAATTCCACTGGGAATTCTTTATGGAGTCTTTCTGTATTCTTCTACAGAATGAAGCACTTCAACCTCTGTCCCCAGTGACCCTTTGTCCATGCCTCTACTATAGCATGCATCCCACTGTACTATCATTTTCTGTTTCTGCCCCCTCCCCAGCTAGATTCATCACAGATGTGCCTGGTCCACCCTTAGAGTGTCCTCCATGCCTGGGTCATAGTCTGGTATTACAAGATGCTCATTTTTTGCTTATAGAAAGAAGTAATGTATAAATCAAGTGACGTTGTCTGTTTACAAAGAACAAAGGCATCATTTACTCTTGGCTTTGTTGAATGCCTACAGTAACAGGGATAGTGAAATTTCCATCAAACTTCATAAAATGGCAGCTCGTTCAAGGGATTACATTCCCACTACTTATATTAAATATTTAAGTAGACCCCTGTCACTAGTTCTCACCAAAACATGTAAGCAGAAGATATGTTACTTTCAGAACAAGGCAGTTAAAAACTGCTGGATCTTTCCTACTTTCTCTTTTCCATGTGCCACCTGAAGCAAAGAACTCTGAAGTCTGAACAGGATAGTGAAGCAACAAGAAGGAAAGAGTCTGGTTTGAATCTCCCTGTGAAGGAAAGCCAATCACAAACCAGGAATCCCTTCCTTAACCTGTTGTTTCAGTGAAAATTAAAATCTTATTATGTTAAGCCATTGTATTTGAGGGGGGTGGCATTTGTTAAAGCAGCTTGCATTGCCCTTACTAATATACTTACTATATAGTGACTTCTCTAAAGGATGTAGTCTGGTGTCCACAAAAAAAAAAAAAAAAAAAAAAAAAAAAAAGCCCCATCTAACAATTTACCCTAACCTGTTTCATACTGGAAAATCCCTAATTTTCTTTTCAAGTGATATTCTTGGAAGTAATTAATTGAATAAGGGGCCCTCCAGCATAGGGTCTTGGGATAATGGTGCTGCTCTTGAGAAAGGTCTTATTGATATGAAAAAGAGGTAACCAGTGGGAAAACAACCCTGCTGGAGTTGCCATGTTTGATTGTGAGACTGTATAATGACCTTGGGTAGAGTCAGTGACAAAGCCAAAATGCTGAACATGGCTAAGGAAATAGATGGAAAGAAACTGGGTCCTTTGGAAAGCTGTCCCACTGCTGGAAATTTTGATGTGTCTGATAGCAATATTTGTACTTATTTTTAAGCCACTTTGAATTTTATTTTCTTTTTCTTGCAAACAAGGAATCCTAACTGACACAAATACTAAACTTACCATTAAAAGAACTATATTTCAGCTCCAATGTACCCTTGACCAAGAAAGAGACACTCTCTAAAGTTGAAGTTCCTCATTTTTAAGATCTAATAATTTGTATGTTTGCAATGTTATTACAAAAAAAAATGATGTATTATACATGAAAGCACCATGTCCAGGAAGAACATTCTAATGTCCTCTAAGGGGCCAGAGAGATAACATAAATGAAATGTTCAAGGCAATACACGCTAACCTTCTTTTATTTTGACCAAGCATAATAATTACCTAGATATACTGCTTTTTAAAAGACAGTAATGTCAAACAGAGAACAGAAAGACTAGATCCTGTTTATTAACCACCTGTTTTTAATTAGTGGAAAAATTTTTATTACTGTAAACTCTTATTAAGGACTCTGTTTTATTTCTCTAAAATGTTATTAAATGCTCTAATCCATTCCATTCTCCTTATACCCAACCCCTCAAAATTCAAGTACATTTAAAATAAAAACAAAATTCATGACAAATAGCTTTAAGTTGTGGTGGTTTTAAAACAGTCTTAAGTTCTTTGACCTTCCTCCCCATTTAAAACGGGGGCTACGTCATCTCCCCTTGAACCTGGGCAGGATTGTTTCTGTTTCAACAACTAAGCATACTGATAGTGATGCCACGTGTCTTCAAAGGTTAAGGGTTTTTTTTCTTTTTTTTAAGGAATTTTTTCTTTTTTAAAAATTAATTAATTAATTAATTTTGGTTTGGCTGTGTTGGGTCTTTGTTGCTGCACACGGGCTTGCTCTAGTTGTGGAGAGCGGGGTCTACTCTTTGTTGTGGTGAGTGGGCTTCTCATTGCGGTGCAGAGCAATGTGCAGAGCACAGACTCTAGGTGTTCAGGCTTCAGTAGTTGTGGCACATGGGCTCAGTAGCTGTGGCTTGTGGGCTCAGTAGTTGTGGCGCATGGGCTTAGTTGCTCCAAGGCATGTGGGATCTCCCCAGGCCAGGGATCAAACCCGTGTCCCCTGCGCTGGGAGGCACATTCTTAACCACTGCACCACCAGGGAAGCCCAAAGGTTAAATATTTAAAAGCCACAGTATATCTGCCTTTTTGTCTTAGAACCTTGATCTCTCATCATTCCCAGGGATCCTCCTTCAAGGGACCCAGTCACCATGCTCTGAGAAGTTCAAGCCTCATGGAGTGTCCTGAAACATCGTATAACAGCAAAAAGCTATTTGCCTGAGTTCCCATTTAAATTCCTGACCTACAGAATCTGTGACAATAACATGGTTGTTGTAGGCCACTAAAAGTTCTACAGCAATAGATGGGGAAAAGACAAAAAAAAATGATCTCAAGTTAGTTGTTCAGTTAAACACTGAGCTGAAAAATTGTAAATATATGCTTTAGATGTTCTGATTTTACTCATAGAATCATAGAATTCAAAAGTTAATAGATCTTATGATTTTACTCATGGAATTAAAGAATTCAAAAAGTGAGAGGAACTTACTATCAAGAACTAAGCATCTCATTTAATCAATTAGGAAAGCAGGATCTAGGAAGTTTACATAACTTACCAAATCTCACACACCATATAATGGCAGACCTATAAACAGAAAATAAAACTTTTGACGTGCAGTCAATTTAGATTTGTTTGTAAAATGAGGATTAAACTTATCTTCCATACTTTTACAAGAAAATAAATTAGGAGTTTGGGGTTAACATATACACACTATTATGTATAAAATAGATAACGAACAAGAACCTACTATATAGCACAGGGAACTCTACTCAATATTTTTTAATAACCCATAAGGGAAAAGAATCTGAAAAATAATATATATATATATAATAATATATATGTGTATAATAGAGTCAGTTTGCTGTGCATCTGAAACTAACACAACATTGTAAATCAACTATACTTCAGTTAAAAATTAAAAATAAAAAATTAGGGCTTCCCTGGTGGCACAGTTGTTGAGGGTCCGCTTGCCAATGCAGGGGACACAGGTTTGTGCCCCGGTCCGGGAGGATCCCACATGCCGTGGAGCGGCTGGGCCCGTGAGCCATGGCTGCTGAGCCTGCACGTCCGGAGCCTGTGCTCCACTACGGGAGAGGCCACAGAAGTGAGAGACCCACGTACCACACACAAAAAAATAAATAAAAAAGAGAATTATAGCTAAGTAGCTGGTATGGTAGATAAAGAATATCCCCTTCTTTTGTTATGGGGATTAACACTTCTTTTAGGCAAGATGAAATCACTTATGAGTGATAAAAAAGGAATTTTTAAAAACTCAGCTGGAGCTTCCGGGAAGATGGCGGAAGAGTAAGACGCAGAGATCACCTTCCTCCCCACAGATACACCAGAAATACATCTACACGTGGACCAACTCCTACAGAACACCTACTGAAAGCTGGCAGAAGACCTCAGACCTCCCAAAAGGCAAGAAACTCCCCACATACCTGGGTAGGGCAAAAGAAAAAGAATAAACAGAGACAAAAGGATAGGGACGGGACCTGCACCAGTGGGAGGGAGCTGTGAAGGAGGAAAGGTTTCCACACACTAGGAAGCCCCTCCGCAGCAGAGACTGCGGGTGGCGGAGCGGGGAGCTTCAGAGCTGCGGAGGAGAGCACAGCAACAGGGGTGCGGAGGGCAAAGCGGAGAGATTGCCACACAGTGGATCAGGGCCGACCAGCACTCACCAGCCCGAGAGGCTTGTCTGCTCCCCTGCCGGGGCGGGCGGGGCTGGGAGCTGAGGCTCGGGCTTCGGTCGGAGCGCCGGGAGAGGACTGGGGTTGGCGGCGTGAACACAGCCTGCAGGGGATTAGTGCACCACGGCTAGCCGGGAGGGAGTCCGGGGAAAAGTCTGGACCTGGCGAAGAGGCAAGAGACTTCTTCTTCCCTCTTTGTTTCCTGGTGCGCGAGGAGAGGGGATTAAGAGCACTGCTTAAAGGAGCTCCACAGACGGGCGGGAGCCACGCCTAAAGCGCGTACCCCAGAGTCGGGCATGAGACGCTAAGGCTGCTGCTGCCACCAACAAGAAGCCTGTGTGCAAGCAGAGGTCACTATCCACACACCCCGTCTGCGGAGTCTGTGCAGCCCGCCACTGCCAGGATCCCGGGATCCAGGGACAGCTCCCTCGGGAGAAAGCACAGCGCACCTCAGGCTGGTGCAACGTCCCTCAGGCCTCTGCCGCCGCAGGCTCGCCCTGCACTCCGTGCCCCTCCCTTCCCCCGGCCTGAGTGAGCCAGAGCCCCCGAATCAGCGGCTCCTTTAACCCTGTCCTGTCTGAGCGAAGAACAGATGCCCTCTGGCGACTTACACGCAGAGGCGGGGCCAAATCCAAAGCTGAGCCCCTGGAAAATGTGAGAACAAAGAAGAGAAAGGGAAATCTCTCCCAGCAGCCTCAGAAGCAGTGGATTAAAGCTCCACAATCAACTTGATATACCCTGCAACTGTGGAATACCGGAATAGACAACATATCATCCCAAATTGAGGAGGTGGACTTTGAGAGCAAGATTTATGATTTTTTCCCCTTTTTCTCTTTTTGTGAGTGTGTATGTGTATGCTTCTGTGTGAGATTTTGTTGGTATAGCTTTGCTTCCATCATTTGTCTTAGGGTTCTATCCATCCATTGTTTTTTTTTTTTAATCTTAATAATTACTTTTTTATTTTAATAACTTTATTATATTTTATCTTACTTTATTTTACTTTATCTTCTTTCTTTCTTTTTTTCTCCCTTCCCTCCTTCCTTCCTTCCTTCCTTCCTCCCTCCCTCCCTCCCTCCCTCCCTTCTTTCTTTCTTTCTTTCATTTTTTTTTCTTTCTGCTTCTACTAATTCTATCTACATTTTCTCCCTTTTATTCTGAGCCACAAGAGACCTCCCAGCTCAACATAATATCAAATGGCAAAAATCTCCCAGAGATCTCCATCTCAACACCAGCACCCAGCTTCACTCAACGACCAGCAAGATACAGTGCGGGACATCCTATGCCAAACAACTAGCAAGACAGGAACACAACCCCACCCATTAGCAGAGAGGTTGCCTAAAATCATAATAAGTCCACAGACACCCAAAAACACAACACTAGACGTGGACCTGTCCATCAGAAAGATAATATCCAGCCTCATCCACCAGAACACAGGCACTAGTCCCCTCCACCAGGAAGCCTACACAACCCACTGAACCAACCTTAGCCACTGAGGACAGACACCAAAAACAATGTGAACTACGAACCTGCAGCCTGCAAAAAGGAGACCCCAAACACAGTAAGATAAGCAAAATGAGAAGACAGGAAAACACACAGCAGATGAAGGAGCAAGATAAAAATCCACCAGACCTAACAAATGAAGAGGAAATAGGCAGTCTACCTGAAAAAGAATTCAGAATAATGATAGTAAAGATGATCCAAAATCTTGCAAATAGAATAGACAAAATGCAAGAAACATTTAACAAGGACCTAGAAGAAATAAAGATGAAACAAGCAATGATGAACAACACAATAAATGAAATTAAAACTACTCTAGATGAGATCAATAGCAGAATGACTGAGGCAGAAGAACGGATAAGTGACCTGGAAGATAAAATAGTGGAAGTAGTTATTGCAGAACAGAATAAAGAAAAAAGAATGAAAAGAACTGAGGACAGTCTCAGAGACCTCTGGGACAACATTAAATGCACCAACATTCGAATTATAAGGGTCCCAGAAGAAGAAAAGAAAAGGAAAGGGACTGAGAAAATATTTGAAGAGATTATAGTTGAAAACTTCCCTAATATGGGAAAGGAAATAGTTAATAAAGTCCAGGAACCACAGAGAGTCCCATACAGGATAAATCCAAGGAGAAATATGCCAAGACACATATTAATTAAACTGTCAAAAATTAAATACAAAGAAAACATATTAAAAGCAGCAAGGGAAAAACAACACATAACACACAAGGAAATCCCCATAAGGTTAACTGCTGATCTTTCAGCAGAAACTCTGCAAGCCAGAAGGGAGTAGCAGGACATATTTGAAGTGATGAAGGAGAAAAACCTGCAACCAAGATTACTCTACCCAGCAAGGATCTCATTCAGATTTGATGGAGAAATTATAAACTTTACAGACAAGCAAAAGCTGACAGAGTTCAGAACCACAAAACCAGCTTTACAACAAATGCTAAAGGATCTTCTCTAGGCAAGAATCACAAGAGAAGGAAAAGACCTACAATAATGAATCCAAAATAATTAAGAAAATGGAAATAGGAACATACATATCAATAATTACCTTAAATGTAAATGGACTAAATGCTCCCACCAAAAGACACAGATTGGCTGAATGGATACAGAAACAATACCCATATATTTGCTGTCTACAAGAAACGAACTTCAGACCTAGAGACACATACAGACTGAAAGTAAGGGGATGGAAAAAGATATTTCATGCAAATGGAAACCAAAAGAAAGTTGGAGTAGCAATTCTCATATCAGAAAAAATAGACTTTAAAATAAAGACTATTAGAAGAGACAAAGAAGGACCCTACCTAATGATCAAGGGATCTGTACAAGAAGAAGATATAACAACTGTAAATATTTATGCACCCAACATAGGAAAACCTTAATACATAAGGCAGATACTAACAGCCATAAAAGGGGAAATCGACAGTAACACATTCATAATAGGGGACTTTAACACCCCACTTTCACCAATGGACAGATCATCCAAAATGAAAATAAATAAGGAAATACAGCTTTAAATGATACATTAAAGAAGATGGACTTAATTCATATTTATAGGACATTCCATTCAAAAACAACAGAATACACACTTTTCTAAACTGCTCATGGAACAGTCTCCAGGATACATCATGTCTTGGGTCACAAATCAAGCCTTGGTAAATTTAAGAAAATTGAAATTGTATCAAGTATCCTTTCTGACCACAATGCTATGAGACTAGATATCAATTACAGGAAAAGATCTGTAAAATATACAAACACATGGAGGCTAAACAATACACTACTTAATAACGAAGTGATCACTGAAGAAATCAAAGAGGAAATCAAAAAATACCTAGAAACAAATGACAAGGGAGATACGACGACCCAAAATCTATGGGATGGAGAAAAAAGCAGTTCTAAGAGGGAAGTTTATAGCAATAAAATCCTACCTTAAGAAACAGGAAACATCTCGAATAAACAACCTAACCTTGCACCTAAAGCAATTAGAGAAAGAAGATCAAAAAAACCCCAAAGTTAGCAGAAGGAAAGAAATCATAAAAATCATATCAGAAATAAATGAAAAAGAAATGAAGGAAGTGATAGCAAAGATCAATAAAACTAAAAGCTGGTTCTTTGAGAAGATAAACAAAATTGATAAACCATTAGCCAGACTCATCAAGAAAAAAAGGGAGAAGACTCAAATCAGTAGAATTAGATATGAAAACGGAGAAGTAACAACTGACACTGCAGAAATACAAAAGGTCATGAGAAATGACTACAAGCAACTCTATGCCAATAAAACGGACAACTTAGAAGAAATGGACAAATTCTTAGAAATGCACAACCTTCCAAGACTGAACCTGGAAGAAATAGAAAATATGAACAGACCAATCACAAGCACTAAAATTTAAACTGTGATTAAAAATCTTCCAACAAACAAAAGCCCAGGACCAGATGGCTTCACAGGCGAATTCTATCAAACATTTAGAGAAGAGCTAACATCTATCCTTCTCAAACTCTTCCAAAATATAGCAGAGGGAGAAATACTCCCAAACTCATTCTATGAGGCCACAATCACCCTGATACCCAAACCAGACAAGGATATCACAAAGAAAGAAAACTACAGGCCAATATCACTGATGAACATAGATGTAAAAATCCTCAATGAAATACTAGCAAACAGAATCCAACAGCACATTAAAAGGATCATACACCATGATCAAGTGGGGTTTACTCTAGAAATGCAAGGATTCTTTAATATATGCAAATCAGTCGATGTGATACACCATATTAACAAATTGAAGCAGAAAAACCATATGATCATCTCAATAGATGCAGAGAAAGCTTTCGACAAAATTCAACACCCATTTATGATAAAAAACCTTGCAGAAAGTAGGCATAGAGGGAACTTTCCTCAACATAATAAAGGCCATACATGACAAACCCACAGCCAACATCATCCTCAATGGTGAAAAACTGAAAGCATTTCCACTAAGATCAGGAACAAGACAAGGGTGCCCACTCTCACCACTCTTATTCAACATAGTTTTGGAAGTTTTAGCCACAGTAATCAAAGAAGAAAAGGAATCCAAATTGGAAAAGAAGAAGTAAAGTTGTCACTCTTTGCAGATGACATGATAGTATACAAAGAGAATCCTAAGGATGCTACCAGAAAACTACTAGAGCTACTCAATGAATTTGGTAAAGTAGCAGGATACAATATTAATGCACAGAAATCTCTGGCATTCCTATACACTAATGATGAAAAATCTGAAAGTGAAATCAAGAAAACACTCCCATTTACCATTGCAACAAAAAGAATAAAATATCTAGGAATAAACCAACCTAAGAGACAAAAGACCTGTATGCAGAAAATTATAAGACAGTGATGAAAGAAGTTAAAGATAATACAAATAGATGGAGAGATATACCATGTTCTTGGATTGGAAGAATCAACATCGTGAAAATGACTCTACTACCCAAAGCAATCTACAGATTCAATGTAATCCCTATCAAACTACCACTGGTATTTTTCACAGAACTAGAACAAAATATTTTACAATTTGTATGGAAACACAAAAGACCCCGAATAGCCAAAGCAATCTTGAGAACGAAATATGGAGCTGGAGGAATCAGGCTCCCTGACTTCAGACTATACTACAAAGCTACAGTAATCAAGAGAGTATGGTACTGGCACAAAAACAGAAAGATAGATCAATGGAACAGGAGAGAAAGCCCAGAGCTAAACCCACACACATATGGTCACCTTATCTTTGATAAACGTGGCAGGAATGTACAGTGGAGAAAGGACAGCCTCTTCAATAAGTGGTGCTGGGAAAACTGGACAGGTACATGTAAAAGTATGAGATTAGAACACTCCCTAACACCATACACAAAAATAAGCTCAAAATGGATTAAAGACCTAAATGTAAGGCCAGAAACTATCAAACTCTTAGAGGAAAACATAGGCAGAACACTCTATGACATAAATCACAGCAAGATCCTTTTTGACCCACCTCCTAGAGAAATGGAAATAAAACCAAAAATAAACAAATGGGACCTAATGAAACTTCAACACTCTTGCACAGCAAAGGAAACCATAAACAAGACCAAAAGACAACCCTCAGGATGGAAGAAAATATTTGCAAGTGAAGCAACTGACAAAGGATTAATCTCCAAAATTTATAAGCAGCCCATGCAGCTCAATAACAAAAAACCAAACTATCGAATCCAACAATGTGCAGAATACCTAAATAGACACTTCTCCAAAGAAGATATACAGACTGCCTACAATCACATGAAAGAATGCTCAACATCATTAATCATTAGAGAAATGCAAATCAAAACTACAATGAGATATTATCTCACACCGGACAGAATGACCATCATCAAAATATCTAGAAACAATAAAGACTGGAGAGGGTGTTGAGAAAAGGGAACCCTCTTGCACTGCTGGTGGGAATGTGAATTGATACAGCCACTGTGGAGAACAGTATGGAGTTTCCTTAAAAAACTATAAATAGTACTACCATATGACCCAGCAATCCCACTATTGGTCATATACCCTGAGAAAACCATAATTCAAAAAGAGTCATGTACCATAATGTTCATTGCAGCTCTATTTACAATAGCCCAGAGATGGAAAAAACCTAAGTGTCCATCATTGGATGAATGGATAAAGAAGATGTGACACATATATACAATGGAATATTACTCAGCCATAAAAAGAAACGAAATTGAGCTATTTGTAATGAGGTAGATAGACCTAGAGTCTGTCATACAGAGTGAAATAAGTCAGAAAGAGAAAGAAAAATACCGTATGCTAACACATATATATGGAATTTAAGAAAAAAATGTCATGAAGAACCTAGGGGTAAGACAGGAGTTAAGACACAGACTTACTGGAGAATGAACTTGAGGATATGGGGAGGGGGAAGGGTAAGCTGTGACAAAGCGAGAGAGAGGCATGGACATATATACACTACAAAACGTGGGGTGGATAGCTAGTGGGAAGCAGCCGCATAGCACAGGGAGATCAGCTCGGTGCTTTGTGACCATTTGGAGGGGTGGGATAGGGAGTGTGGGAGGGAGGGAGACGCAAGAGGGAAGAGATATGGAAACATATGTATATGTATAACTGATTCACTTTGTTATAAAGCAGAAACTAACACACCATTGTAAACAATTATACTCCAATAAAGATGTAAAAAAAAAAAACTCACCTGTACAAAAAAGGAAAAACCTTCTTTTCAAATTCAAGATCTTCTACTAACATACACCATCCGTGAAAATGTAGTTGAGAAAAACCCAGATAGTAAATTGGCTAACTATACAGTCACTTAGGAAGTAAGAAAAATAAATTCAGTTTACAGGTAAAATGTAACAACAGACCAGTTTACAGGTCTATTGTTTGAATTTTAAAGAAATTCTACTGATAAGAGAAGTAATGATAGTCATTGTTTCATAGACATTATGTCCCTATTTTCTTTAATGGCCTGTTATGAACATAGTGAGAGAAAAACTCTGTACAAACGGATGATTAAAACCTTGGCAGAGGTTGGATAGATGCTCATCAAATGTATTTCTTCTTCCTAAGCACAGAGATAAGCTGTATTACTCAATCCTCTAGCATACAGAGGCCAGAGTGACAATTCTGTGCCAAAAAAAATATATCAGAAGCAACATATCGCTTTGGACCAATACAGTAGTGGCAAGTAGACTCTAAAATTATCCCCAGTGATACCCGCCTCCTGGTTTTCACACCCTTATATGAAATCCTGTCCCTTTATATATGGGCTGGCTAGTGAGTTTCTTCTATCCATTTAAAAATATCCTCCTCCTCCTCCTCTTTCTCCTTCTTCTTCTTCTTCTTCTTCTTCTTCTTCTTCTTCTTCTT
>NW_020838000.1:5853250-5942097 GCF_003676395.1 Aethalodelphis obliquidens
CTTCTTCTTCTTCTTCTTCTTCTTCTTCTTCTTCTTCTTCTTCTTCTTCCCCTTCTTCTTCCCCTTCTTCTTCCTTTCTCACTCTCTCCCTCCCTCTCTCTCTCTCACCTTTGTGAAACAAGCTGCCATGTTGAAAGAGGCCCAATAACCTTAGTACCACAGGACTCAAGGAACTGAATCTTCCAGCAGTCATGTGAGTAAGTTTGAATAAGGACTCTTTCCCATTTGACCCTTCAGATGAGACCCCAACCCTGGCTGACACTTTTCTTGCAGCCTGAGACAGATCCTGAAACAAAGGACCCAGCTAAGCCATGTCTAGATACCTGACCTTCAGAACCTGTGAGATAATATGTGCTGTTTTATCCTGCTAAATTTTGGCATAATTTGTTATGCAGCAATAGGTTACTAAAAAGGCAGTTAAGAGTAGACATACTTTATTATGTTTCTCCTTCCTTCACCCATCTGCTGACTGGATGACACCATGAAATCAGAGCAACCTTGAAAACAGGGGTTAAAGATGATAGAGCCTCAGCATGAAAGCAAATTAGACCCCTGAAAGGCTCAGTATGTCAAAGATCTTCCCCCCTAAGAGTAAGAGAGACAACTAAGCTGTTAGTTGGTTAAGCCACTAAGGTTAGGGAATGTTTGTTACAGCAGGTAGTTTAGCCTGCCCTAAGAAACTTAAACCAAATGGACAATTTTTCTTCTGGCCATATGTTTACCAGATATTTGCTAGATGTAATTAAAGCTGTATTATCTCTTATTAACACTAATTTTTGCTCTTCAAAAATCACAAAACTATTCCCTGAAGGCCTTATATATTTTTTTATCTTTGTTCCTACCATTCCGTCTCCCTGGAATGTCTTCCTTGCCAATTTCTGTGCTTAGAGAGATCTTACTAATCCTCAATGACTATCTTTAATATTTATTCTGGTGTATCTTCATGAATTCCAGGCAGAATTACATCTTATTAGAGTTAAATCTATATGAGTCTATTAAAAAGGCTTTAACAGCTTCCTGATTAGTGCAACTTTTTACAAGGAAAATTGGTAGTATCTATTGGCATTTAAAATGTACATATTGCTTAATATAACACTTCCATTGCTAGAAATGTATTATAAGGATACAGAGCTTTATTATAAGTATATTTAAGTATCCATTACAGCAAAAGTTTAGGATTGGAAAAAAATAGAAATAACCTAAATAGTCATTAATAGGGAACTGGTTAATAGGCTATAGTAGATGTACATGATATATATGTACAGATATGTTTTCATACTGATGAAATATCAATTTCCAAGATAAATTATTTAGTAAAAATAATGAATTATAAAATGCTCATACATGGTTTTATAAAAAATGTACAAACACACATAAATACATATGAGCTTGTATATGTATGGAAATTATGAATGGATACATAAGTAGCTGTATCTTTGAAAGGGGAAAGGAAGTAAGGTTAAAGGTAAATTTTTATGAGCATTCATTACTTTAATATTTTTTAAAGTTTTTTCCCATTTTTTTATTGAAGTATAGTTGATTTACAGTATTGTGTTAGTTTCAGGTGTAGAGTATGGTAATTCAGCTATACATGTATATAAATATATATAATATATATTCTTTTCAAATTATTTTCCATTATAAGTTATTATAAGATATTGAGTATACTTCCCTGTGCTATACAGTAGGTCTTTGTCATTTAACTATTTTATATATAGTAGTGCATATATGTTAATCCCAAACTCCTAATTTATCTCCCCCTGTTTCCCCTTTGGTAACCATAAACTTGTTTTCTATGTCTGTGGGTCTATTTCTGTTTTGTAAGTAACTTCATAGGTAAACAACAAGCCATAGTAACTGAAACAGTCTTCCAGGTAAAAGTGACCATATTCATATATATCTATACACACACATACATATATATACATATACATATATATGTATACACACACATACATACCTATGTATCATACATATAATCATACAGCAAGGAACCTGGGGGCCCTGTTCATTATTCATGTGTGAGACAGGTTAGACCAAGAATAATTCTTGAAGGGAACCTTAATCCTAACTAAGAGAAATACCCCAGCCTACCTCCACGGAGTGTAGAGTAGGTATTTTATTCCATTATACAGCCTTATCTAGTTCTCCTTTTTCATGAAGATGTCACCAGTTTGCCTGATTGTGAAAACTGCTCTCTCAACTGCATATCTAAAATACCTGTGCTGCCCTCCAAGGATGTTTTTATGTAGATTCTGACATTCTTATCCTGCAGAACTCAGAAGCACTGTCTCTAGAGAACAGCCCTTAGTAATCTTCTCCATGGAAGTGTACCTGCACACTCCCAATTCTTATGGTCTAAACATATTTCTCATGGTGGCCATAACGGCCGATAGCAATCACTGCTATCCCCTGCAAGTCTCCAGGAAATGTCTATCTCAGCATCTCTGAACACAGGCAGATTTTTCTGTGCAATGATCCATTATAGCGTGGTAATTAACAACATAGAATCTGGAGCCAACATATCTGAGTTTGATTCCTGTCTCTTCCATTCACTGACTGTAACCTGATGTAACTTAATAATCTCTTAGTTTCTTCGTTTCCCCATCCATAAAAGAAAATTAAAAACAGCACCTAAATATAGGATAGTTTATTAGAATTTAATTATATATGCCAAACCCTTTCACCAGTGTCTGCCAAAATTGGGGCTCAATAAATATTAGTCATTAGTTTTCAGCACGCTTATAAAGCTGTGAAATGAAAATGTTCCAAGAAACTTTTGGGGTGATAGGTGGAAAGGGGACAAAAATTTCCATCTCTTCAATCACAGATGTACTAGTTTGTGCCTTCAGCCCTAACAAAACTGTGAGAACAGGATGACAAGGTTACACATCCAGAAATATGTGCCCACCTCCTCCACCTTCCAAGCCTATCCCGGGGCTATAAATCTTTCCCCGCCATCTGCCACTTCCACAGGTTATGACTTTGTAAAGTGCAGCCAGAAGGCAAATTTGAAGTCTGAGAGACACAATCCATGAAATCATTTACACTAATTAACTCTTTAGCTCCAATTAACTGAGCAGATTGGCTATCTCCTCATCATTGTGTCTGTCCATTTAACAAGCCACAGTTATGGGCCCAACACATGCCTGGCTCTGGGATGCAGATGTCAACTGGAGATGGGGGCATGGTTTGTACCATTGCAGAGAACACAGATCGAGTTGTGGTATAAGGAAATCGAAGAGGGTTCAGAACACAGGATATCATAAAGGGGAGGAGAGCTGGTATAAAAGGAGAAGGTATTAACTAATCCACACTCACCACACATATATTTAAGAGAGGCAGACAGGACTAGAAGGAAATTCCAAAATAATTCTCATTTAAAATTTTGAATCAAACTGTCCCTAAGTGAGCCTACAGAGTGCCAGATATAAATTACTTACCACCAAGTTCTGGATTCCTAGAATATGAAAATTACCAACACAAGGCAAAATAGTCATTATATTACAGTACTTCCATAAATCTGAGAAGAGCCAGGAATAGAGAAAGGGGAAACCTGAAAGTTATCATCAGCAGGAGAGACTTTTAGATAAATAATGGACTGAGAAAACAGAGAGGTCAAACATCCTTTATATAAGCAGAGAAACTTCCTGATTTGTGTTTGGGCACATAATCTAATGAAAAGACCTCTAAAAATGTATATAGTGACAACTAACACCTGCATGCCACAGCAAACTATGCTTTCATGTGATTTTTTTCCCCCTTTTTCCTGAAACCATCCTATGAGCTGTTCAGTATTCCCACTTTCACCGAAAAGGGAACTGAGTCTCAGAGAAGTTAAACTAATTGCTCAAGGTCACACACCTAAAATCCTGCTAAGTAGGAAACTTGAGCCCAGTTGCTCTATTTTCAATCCAATGTTCTTTTCTCTGTGCCAGCTTCTTTACTCCCTAAAGGGAGCTGAAAGGCATTGGTGTTATGTTATTTCAAAGTTCACCTATAAATTATACAACTCTGTAAAAATTCACAATTCTGTTAAAGCAATACTCTTTCATCAAGATGGCAACCCAAATACGTTTTTTTTTTTAATCATTTTTCTCTCCTAATAGCAAAGATTCTTTTAGAAAGAAGCTCCAGTGTTGACATCCATCCAATCAAGGAATAAAAGATGCATGAACTGCTATTCCACACACACACACACACACACACACACACACACACACACATCCAGGGTTCCTTTTCCTTCCTCCATTCAACAGGCAAAGCCAATTTGGTCTGCATCTGATGCCTCGTTCACATTTCTTTGGAAGGCGTAAGCGAAGACATTACTACCAACTGTTCTGAGCAGCTGTAGAAAATCATTAACCCAAATTGCTCATTACACCTTTATAGACACTGAGCAAGTCAGCCTGCTAAACACATATATAAATATAATGGGTAATAATGGTGATGGGACAAGATAAAACTAAGTGAGGCTGAAGGGGTGGAAAATAGCTGCAGAAGGAAACTCTCCCTATTTCACATTCCTTGGCCATAAACGGCACAAAGCTTCAATTAAAGAAAAAAAAAAAGGTTTGGAGCAAACTTACCTCACCACACCTCAATCAGAAGCTTGGCTTCTTTTCACAGACTGCATTATTGTACACTATAAAGAGGAAAAACCTTATTTGGGGCAAAAGAACAGATTAAAGAGAAGCTTTTTTGCAAGCATTCAGAAAAATTGAAAGTAGCTGCCTTTTTATGGCTGCGAAGTTATCTCCAGCAAACAGGACAGACGTCAGTAAGGGTGAGGGGCCCTGCTAGCATTGCCTTTCTGCAGAAGGACCTTGAACGAAGGATTTGCTGCCAGTTAGAATGCAATTTGATCCAGGCTAGCTTTCCATCTCTGGAGCTGCTCTGAGTGGCAGCTTGAATTGCCCTGCCAAATCCCTCTGCTTTGCTCTTTCTAAAAAAGAAAATGGAGAAAGATGTGGCAAGCCAGAGCAACTCCACGCCTCAGCAGATTGCTCTGCCACTGCAAATGTTAATATTTTTTAATGTCAATGTGAAGGCTCCTGTTTGAAATTCAATGGGGAGCTAAAATTAATGTAAGCCTGCTTAGGATTGTCAAATGAGTGTTCATCATATTCCAGAGAGTGTTTGTGCAACAGGAAAATGATGGCAACGGAAAGTGGAGGGCTTATTTTGATAATCATAGTAAAATTTTTTTTGAGAAATGAAAGCAAGTACTTGAAGTTCTTTGTGAAAAAAATATAATTTGTGGGAGAAATTGTTAGAAGAATAGGTGTGCTTCTTGCTGGGAAAACCGACAGATTATGAAAAAAGTAAAGAACACATGCAAAGACCTTATCTGATATTGGGCAGTTTGATTTGGGGACAAGAGTATTTTTGGAAAAAAAAAAAAGTACCCCAATTCTCCACCCCTTCCTATCTGCACTTCCCTTGAAATATAACGTGTATCTCTTCCCATCAAGATTTGGAGTCTTTTTTCCCCATCCTTTGAATTGGACTGGCTCTGTAACTGGCTTTGGCCAATAGAAGCAGTAGAAGTGACCCTATGCCAATTGCAAGCCCAGGCCTCAAGAGACCTTGTGCATTTTCACAATATCTCTTGGAATCTCTCAGCTGGCACCGGAAAAAGCTTAGGCTGCCTGCTGGATGACACCAGAGCTGAGTCACCCCAATTCCTAGACCAGCCAGCTCTCAGCCAAGTGACTGCAAGCACAGGACTGAGGAAGGTCTGTGTCAGTCAAGCCCAGCCTGCATCAGCGGAACTGCCCAGTTGTACCCTAGATTTCGAGAAATAACCCTAGACTTTGAGAAATAATGAACAGTTGAGGTTTTTAAGAAACTAAGTTTGGGAACATTTTGTTTTACAACGACTCTAACTGAAACAGTATCTACCTATAAAATACTAAACTTAGCCTTAGGTAAATTCCTGAGAAAAACTAGACCCCAGGGGTACAGGAATAGAAACAACCCCTCTTACATAACAATTCTGTGGTTATTTCTTGGCAATTGGAGAGAAATGTCTATAAAAGAATGTCTATAAAATGTTATGCCATGTAGTCAACACTAATCCGTGTACTTTTGCAACACACAGTCTATTTTCTTCCTTCTGTAGTTAAAAGTTCAAATCTAATTTAAAGAGTAGGTTTTCTCCTAGAAACCCAGCCGAGGCCTGACCAGGACTTAAACTGAAATGAGGTCTCACTTGGCATTTTAAGGCTATAATTTCACATAATTAGCCATTCTTCTTGATGTCACGTGTCATTGCATCCAGATCTTGAGTAACTGGTAAAAGAGAATTTATGAGGTTCTTCAATGTTCTGAATAGGGCAGGGGTGGGAGGGAAACAAAATGAGGAGTGAATACTAACAATGAAAACCAGAGCTTACTTTGCTCTGCTGAAATTAGCTGTGAAAATTTATTTGCCTTCTGGCCTTCTTAAAGACAACAAGCCCTCAGTTTCCTTAATTTACCTTCTTTAAGGAGAACCTTAAGATTCTTACCTACTAAGAGCTAAATGAATGGAAATCTAAGTCATTGTTTCCTTATGAAAAACCCAACCCCTGATATAAGCACACTGTTTCTCTTTCTTCCTCCTTAAGTTCTAAATCATCCATTATATGTAAAACAGGTGTATATTTAGTGTCATAAGAAAATATGAAGTCTGGTTTTGTCACTTGGTTAATAAAGTGATGTGGGTCATGCCTCAAAATGTGAATTGAAAATTATATATATGAAATTATAATTCAGTTCATCTATTTCCCTGCTATCAAATATGGTTTTCATCTTAAGAGACAGAAATTCCTTTAAAACAAATTGTGGAATAAGAAATTGCTCTTATGGGAAATTTCAGTTCACAACAATAGCATTGGGTTTTGTGCTCACATGTTTTGCAGTTGAATGATATCTTCCAATTACACCGCATTTTAAAATTTACAAAATAGAGAGTCTTTTCCTTCTGATGGGCTAGCACCTTCCCAGGTGCAAGGTCAGCAAATTCCGTCTCATCTCTGATGCTTCCTTCCAGTTCCCATAAGCAATTAGTCAGCTGTCAAGTTGTTAGGGGCTATAGATTTTTAAAAAATGTATGATGGCAGGTGTCCATTATTATGGTATCATACAGAACATTTTCACTGCCCTAAAATTCTTCTCTGCTCTGCCTACTCTCCCTGTCTCCCCACAACCCCTTTCAACCACCGATTTTTTATTGTCTTTTGTACCACAGTCTAAGGGTAAATAACCCATTCACCAACTGCAGGACACCTTGGTTGCGTCCAAGTTTTGGTAATTATGAATAAAGCTTCTATAAACATTCTTACGTAGTTTGTATAGACATGAGTTTTCAAGTCCTTTGGGTAAATACCAAGGTGAACAACTGCTGGACTGAATGGTAATAGAATGTTCAGTTTTGTAAGAAACTGTCAAACCATCTTCCAAAGTGGCTGCACCATTTTGCATCCCACAGTGATGAGTGAGAGTTCCCCTTGCTCCACATTCATTTGGTGTTGTCAGTGTTTTGGATTTTGGCCAATCTAATAGGTGTGTAATATTATCTCACTGTTGGTTTAATTTGCATCTCCTTGATGACATGAAGTGGAGCATCTTTTCATATGCTTATTTGCCATCTGTATATCATCTTTGGTGAGGTGTCTGTTAAGGGTTTTGGCCTAAATTGAGTTGTGTGTTTTCTTACTGTTGTGTTTTAAGAGTTCTTTGTATATTTCAGTCCTTTATCAGTTGTGTGTTTTGCAAATATTTTCTCCCAGTCTGTGGCTTGTCTTCTCATTCTCTTGATGGTCTATAGATTTTGCCTCCATAATATTTGTCATTTGGGGGGGCTTCTTCTTTCTAGTCCCACTGTCTTTGTTCAGCTCCTAATTTCTGTCCTCTTGTACAGACAGGAATTCTGTAAAAATGGGAAACACATAATGCAGAAATATTGTCTTAGAACAGCAGGACAGACTCTGATTTCTCCTCAAGATAATGAGGTGGCCTTGCTCATAGTTATTTTAGCTCAAGAACTGGTCTGAATTGATGAATGCGAACATCCTCTCAAACAAAAGCACCTAGAGAGTATGGTCCTCAGAACCCATGAATTAGAATTAGGACTAATTCTAATTAGAATTAGGACTAATACAGGATCTTAGGCAACATATCACATTGTCAGATTCTCTGGGAGGAAGGGCTCAAGAATCTGAAGTTTTGCAAGTCCCTACCTGCCTCTCTCCATGACTCTGAAACACACTGCAATTTGAGACTCATTCACCTAGATTGTGAGTAATAAATTCCTCAGGAAAAGCAATGTTAGCCCCATCGTATGAGGGCAGTGGGACAGCAGTGCCAGCTTTACTCAGTGGGGCAGGCTCCTACCCAGATGGAGACTTACTTATTTATAAACCACCCCCCACCTCAGCAGCACAGTCTTTAGGGAACCAGCAGCCAATCAAAAATCTGCCAAAGCCTAGCACATCTTCTCTTTCTTGTAGATATTTTACTTCAATAAACTTTCTGTCTTGTCATAGCCTAAGCAATTACAAACTTAAAGCATTTCCGAGTGTTTTTCTCTTGGTTAGAAAACTGACTTATAGCTCCATATATCTAGAACTCAGATTTTAAAATTGATTCCTAACTGGTCTCTCTCCTTCCTGATCAACTGAACACTTGATCCAAATTTATCTTAGAAAAAAAGACAAATTAAAAGTTATATGAATGGGAAAGGAAGAAGTAAAATTCTCTTAATCCACAGATGATATGTAGAAATAATATGACAACATGCATGGAAATTAAAATCACCTTTGTTATAGTGATGATTTACAGGGAGAGCAGTGATATCTAGGAGTCAGGGAAGAGATTCTGGAGATTCTATAACAGTAACATTTTATTTCTAAAAATAAAAAATCTTAACAATATATAGCAAAATATAAAAAATTGCTTTGTCTGACATTATATAATTTTTTAGAATTTATCTATATTTTGAAATAGTTTCACAATAAAAAGTGAAAAATAATTGTGTGCATTTATATACATATTATTTTTCTAAGTAGATTATTTTTATTAAAATACAGTTGATGTACAATATTAACAATATGTTAGTTTCAGGTGTACTACATGGTGAGTTGACATTTGCATACATTACAAAATGATATCCACGGTAAGTCTAGTAACTATCTGTCTCCATACAAAGTTATTATGGTATTAAAATAAGCCATGGTATTTATTTTATAACTAATAAGCCATGATGTTTATTTTATAACTAGATGTTTGTACCTCTTAATCCCCTCCACCTATTTAGCCCCTCACAGTACAAGCCTCCCCTCCTCTGTATCTATGAGTCTGCTTTCATTTTGTTTTGTTTTTTAGATTCCACATCCAAGTGAAATCATTCAGTTTTTGTCTTTCTCTATCTGACTTATTTCACCTAGCATAATACTCTCTAGATCCATCCATGTTGTCAGAAACAGCAAGATTCTTTTTCTTTAATGGTAAGTAATATTTGATTGTATATATATATATCACATCTTCTTTATCCATTCATTTTTCTGACAGACACTTAGATTGCTTCCATGTCTTAGCTATTGTAAATAATGGTGTAATGAACTTAGGGCTGTATATATCTTTTCAAATTAATGTTTTTGTTTTCTTCCAGTAGATACCCAGAAGTGCAATTGCTGGATCATATAGCAGGTCTATTTTTAATTTTTTAAGGAACTCCCATGCTCTTTTCCATAGTGGCTGCACCAATTTACAATTCCACCAAGAGTGCACAAGGGCATGTTTCTCTCCACATCCTTTCCAACACTTATTATTTGTTGTCTTTTTGATGATAGCCATTCTGACAAGTATAAGGTGGTATCTCATTGCGGTTATGATTAGCATTTTCCTGATAATTAATGATGTTGATTATCTTTTCATACATCTGTTGGCCATCTGTATGTCTTCCTTGGAAAATGTCTACTCAGGTCCTCTGCTCATTTTTAAATCAGGTAATTTTTTGATATTGAGTTTGGGTGAGTTATTTGTATATTTTGGATATTAATCTCTTATTGGATATGCAATTTAGAAAAGTTTTCTCTCATAAATAGACTGCCTATTCACTTTGTTGATGGTTTCCTTTGCTGTGCAAAAGCTATTTAGTTTGATGTGGTCCCATTTGTTTTTGCTTTTGTTTCCCTTTTCCTAGGGAAACAGAGACAAAAAATGTATTGCTAAGACCAATGTCAAAAGAGTTTGCTGTCCATGATTTCTTCTTGGAATTTTATGGTTTCAGGTCATACATTGAAGTCTTTAATTCATTTTGGGTTTAGTTTTGTATATAGTGTGAGAAAGTAGTCCAGTTTGATTCTTTTGCATGTAGGTGTCTAGTTTTCCCAGCACCATTTATTGAAGAGGCTGTCTTTCCCCATTGTTATTTTTGTTCCATTGTCATAGATTAATTGACCATATGTGCATAGAGTTATTTCTAGGCCCTCTACTCTGTTTCATTGATTTGTGTGTCTGTTTTTGTGTCAGTACCACACTGTTTTGATTATACAGCTTTGTAGTATAGTTTAAGATCAGAGAGTGTGATACCTCCAGTGTTGTTCTTCTTTCTCAAGATTGCTTTGGCTATTTAGAGTCTTTTGTGTTTCTATGCACACTTTAGATTTGTTCCAGTCTGTGAAAAATACCACTGGTGCTTTGATAGGCTTGCATAAATCTGTAGATTGCCTTGGGTAGTATGGTAAATTTTAACAATATTTATTCTTCCAATCCATAAATGTGGTATACCTTGGGCTTCCCTGGTGGCACAGTGGTTGAGAATCTGCCTGCCAATGCAGGGGACATGGTTTTGAGCCCTGGTCTGGGAAGATCCCACATGCCACGGAGCAACTATGCCCGTGAGCCACAACTACTGAGCCTGCGCGTCTGGAGCCTGTGCTCTGCAACAAGAAAGGCCGCAATAGTGAGAGGCCCCCACACCATGATGAAGAGTGGCCCCCGCTTGCCGCAACTAGAGAAAGCCCTCGCACAGAAACAAAGACCCAACACAGCCAAAAATAAATAAATTAATTAATTAATTAATTAAAAAAATAAAAGCATCTTTAAAAAAAAGTGCGATATATCTTTTCATTTGTTTGTGTCATCCTCAATTTTTTTCATCAAAGTCTTATAGTTTTCCGAGTACAGGTCTCTTACCTCCTTGGCTAAATTTATTCCTAGATTTCTTTTTTTCTTTTTGATGAATTTGTAAGTGGATTGTTTTCTTAACTTCACTTTCTGATAGTCTTTTGTTAGTACATAGAAACACAGAAGATTTCTCTATATTAATTTTGTCTCCTGCAACTTTACTGAATTTATTTATTAGTTCTAACAGTTTTTTGGTGGCATCTTTAGGATTTTATATAGTGTCATGTCAATGGCAAACAGTGACAATTTTACTTCTTCCTTTACAATTTTGATACCTTCTCTCTCTCTTGTTTAATTACTGTGGCTCATACTATGTTGAAGAAAAGTGGAGAGAGTGAACATTTTTGTCTTCTTCCTGTTCTTGAAGAAATGCTTTCATTTTTTCACCATTGAGTATGATTTTAGCTGTCATGTATGGTCTTTATTTTTGAGGTATGTTCTCTCTATGCCCACTCTGTTGAGAGTTTTATCATAAATGGATGTTAAATTTTATGAAAAGTTTTTTTCTTCATTTATAGAGATAATCATATGATTTTTATTCAATTTATTAATGATTGATTGGTGGATATTGAACCATCCTTGCATCACTGGGATAAGTCCACAATCATGGGGTATGATCCTTTCAATGTATTATTTAATTTGCTTTGCTAATATACTGTTGAGAATTTTTACATCTATTTTCATCAGTAATATTGGCCTGTAATTTTATTTTTTGTGGTGTCTTTCTCTGGTTTTATTATCAAAGAGATGCTGGCCTCTTAGAATAGGTTTGGAAGCATTCCTTCTCCTTAATTTCTTGGACTAGTGTGAGAAAGATAGGTGTTAACTCTTTTTTTTAATGCATGGCAGAATTCACCTATGAAGCTGTCTGGTCCTGAACTCCCATGTCTTTTGGGAGCTATTTTTATTGCACATTCAATTTCATTACTGATAATAGGTCAGTTTATATTTCCTATTTCTTCCTGATTCACTATTAGGAGATTGTACATTTCATGAAATTATCCATTTCTTATAGATTGTCCACTTTATTGGTGTATAATCATTCATAGTAAACAGTTATAATCCTTTGTATTTCTGTGGTGTTGGTTGTAACATCTCTTTTATTTCTGATTTTATTGATTGGGCCCTCTCTCCTTTTTTCTTGATGAGTATGGTTAAAGGTTTATCAATTTTGTTTGTCTCTTCAAAGAACCAGCTGTTAGTTTCATTCATCTTTTCAATTTTTTGTCTCTATTTCATTTATGTCTGCTCTGATCTTTCGGATTTCTTTCCTTCTATTAACTTTTGGTTTTATTTGTTCTTTTTCTAGTTCCTTTAGGTATAAGGTGAGATTGTTTGACATTTTTCTTGTTTCCTGAGTTAGGCTTGTAGCACTATAAACTTCTCACTTAGTACTGCTTTTGCTATGTCCAATAGATTTTGGATTGCTGTACTTCCATTTTCATTTGTCTCCAGGTATTTTTTTAATTTCCTCTTTGATTTCTTCAGTGACACATTGGTCATTTTGTAGCATGATGTTTAACTTCTATGTTTTTGCATTTTGGAGTTTTTTCCTTGTAGTTGATTTCTGGTTTCATATCATCTTGGTTGAAAAGATGCTTGCTATGATTTCAACCTCCTTAAATGTATTGAGCCTTCTTTCATGGCCTAGCATGTGATCTCTCCTGGAAAATGTTTCATGTTCATTGGAAAAAATGTGTATCCTGCTGCTTTGTGATGAAATTTACTGTATATTATTGTGTTAATTCCATCTGGTCTCATGTGTCATTTGAAAGCAGTGTTTCCTTATTGATTTTCTGTCTGGATGTCCTGTTCATTGATATAAGTGGGGTGAAAAGTCCCTTACTACTATTATATTACTCCAAATTTCTTCTATATGTTTATGAATACTGCTTTATGTATTTAGGCACTCCTATATTTAGTGCATACACACACACACACACACACACACACACACACATATATATATATATACAATTGTTATTATATCCTGTTGTTAGATTGATCTCATGATCAGTCAATAAGACTGTTCTTTGTCCCTTGTGACAGTCTTTGTTTTAAAGTCTATTTTGTCTGATATGAGTATTGCTACCCCAGTTTTTTTTTTAAATTTCTATTTTCATGGAATACCTTTTTCCATTCCCTCACTTTCAGTCTGTGTGTGTCTTAGATCTGAAGTGAGTCTCTTGTAAGTATCATGTATATTGGTCTTGTTTTTTGATCCATTTAGCCACTCTGTCTTTTCATTGGAGCATTTAGTTCATTTACATTTAAAGTAATTATTAATAAGTATGTACTTACTGCCATTTTGCTCATTGTTTTCAAGTTAGAGAAGTCCACTTAGAGAAGTCCCTTTAGCATTTCTTGTAAAACAGGTTTAGTGTTGCTGAATTCTTTTAGTTTTCCTTTGTGTGTAAAACTCTATCTCTCCTTCACATCTGAGTGATAACCTTGCTGGCTAGAGTATTCTTGGCTGTAAGGTTTTCCCTTTCATTACTTTGAATATATAGTGCCACTTCCTTCTGGCCTGCAGAGTCTCTGCTGAAATGTCAGCTGACAGTCTTACGAAATTTCTCTTTTACATAACTAGTTGCTTTTCTCTTGCTGCTTTAAGATTCTCTATCTTTAATTTTTTGATATTTTAATTATAATGTGTCTTGGTGTGGACCCCTTTGAGTTCATCTTGTTTGGGACTCTCAGTGCTGCATGGACCTAGATTTCTGTTTTTTTCTGCAGGTTAAGGAAGTTTTCAGCTATTATTTCTTCAAATAAGTTCTCTGCCCCTTTCTTTCCATCTTCTTTTGAAACCCATATAATGCAAATGTTAGTAGACTTGATGTTGTTCCAGAGGTCTCTTAAACTATTATCATTTCTTTTCTTTCTTTTTATCTTTTTTCTGAACAGGTTTGAATGATTTCTACTACTTTTTCCTCCAAATTGTTTTGTATCATCTAATCTACTGTTGATTCCTTCTAGTGTATTTTTAATTTCAATTATTGTATCCTTCAACTCTGGTTCTTCTTTATAGTTTCTAACTCTGCTGAAATTCTCACTGTGTTCATCCACTTTCTTCCAATTTTAATGAACACCTTTTATGATCATTACTTTGAATTTATTGAGTAGATTGCTTCTCTCAGTCATTTAGTTATTTTTCTGAAGTTTTATCTTGCTTCTTCATTTGGAATATGTCCCTCTGTCTTATCATTTTTCCCAATTATTTGCATTTACTTCTATATATGTTAGGTAGGTTGATTACATTTCCTGATCCTGGAGAAGTGGCCTTATAAGGAAATGTTTTATTGGGCCCAGTAGCATGTCTGTCCTTCAGTCACCAGAGGTATATACTCTAGGGTGTCCCAAATGTGTGCTGCATGCACCCTTCTGTTGGGCAGGACCAACTATTGTGGGTGGGTGGTAGGTGGGTCTGACTTCCAGCCCAGTTGGCTACAAGGCCATGCCTTGTGCAGTGGCTATGGGCCTGCTGGATGGTGGGGTAGACCCCTTGCATGGTTGGCTGTGCAGCCCAAGTGTGTGGGGTGCAGACCTGTTGCCAGCCCTCTGGTGGGTGGGGTGGGTCCCTGACTGGCTGTCTGCATGCCTCAGGTGGTGGGGGTGGACTTGGGGATGGATCACTGCACAGCTGTGTTCATGTTCCAGGACATGGGTGCTCAGGGCTGGGTCCCTGCATGGTTGTTTGTGCAGCTTGGGTGGAGGTGGAGGGTGAGATCTTGGAGCCAATGCTGACCCATTGCTGGGCAGGGCTGTGTCTCCAACACTGATAGGCTAGAGGACAGATTCCAAAATGATATTCCCCTGCACTTGTGTTATTGCAGTAGAAGGAGCTCTCAAAAATGGCTTCCACCAGTCTCTCTGTCCCCAGGGGGAGTCTCAATTGGCCCCTGCCTCTCTGGGAAGCTCTCCAACATCAGCAAGTGGGTCTGAACAGGCTCCTTTCAAACTACTGCCTCTGTGCTGGAACTCAGAGCATGTGAGATTTTGTGCATGCCCTTTAAGAACTGAGTCTCTGTTTCCTATTGATCTCTGGCTCTCCTGATCATACGTCTCTCTGGCTTTCAAAGCCGGATGTTCTGGGTGCTCCACTTCCTGGTGCAGAACCCCCAGACTGGGAAGTCCAATGTGGGGCTTGGAGCCTTCACTCCTTGGAGAGAAACTGCATGATTGTGATGTTTCTCTGGTTTGTGGGCTGCAACCCTGGGGTGTGGATATTGACTATACCAAGTGTCTACCCTTCCCACCCATCTCATTTTGGTTCTTCGTTATTGTCTTTAGTTGTGGACAAAGCTTCTCTTCTTGTCTTCAGGTCATTCATGTAGATAGTTGCTCTGTAAATAGTTATAATTTTGGTGTGTCCCTAGGAGAAGGTGAGCTCAGAGTCTTCCTACTCTGTCATGTTGGCCAGCTCTCTAAGTAGATTATTGTTATGTTGTAAGCTTCTTGGGAAAATGAAGAAATAAATTTGTGTTGAGCACCATTGTGTGATAGCCACACACTAAGTGCTTTATATAAATTATCTCATTTTCGGAGTCAACATTTGGTTCCTGAGGGCAAAGATTTCAGTAGAGACTGACTCTTAAGGAATTGAAGAATAACTGCCCACTCCTTAAGTGTGAGTGGCAGGTAATAACTTCCTTCCAAAGAAGAGAGTATGGAAAGGAGGATAAAAGAGTAACCTTACAGAGGAGAAACCTGACAAACAATACCCCAGCCAGGTGATCAAGCTTAACTTCATCATAATAAGTCATGTTAATAAGAATGGCACTTTACCATCTGTGGTCTTCCTCCCCTGAGAACCCATTATTCCAGTCTAGTCATGACAAAAGCATCAGATAAATCCAAAGTGAGGGACTTTCCACAAAATATCTGACCAGGGTTCCTCAAAAAGTGTCATCAAAAATAAAGAGAGTCCAAAAAACTGTCCCAGGATAGAGAAGTTGTAGGGAACATAATGACTAAGAGTAATGTGATATCCTGGGACAGAAAAAAAAACATTAGGTAAAGCTAAAAAATCCTAGCAAAGTATAGACTTTAGTTAATAACAGTGCCTCAGTATTTGTTCCTTAGTGGTGACAAATGAATGCTACTAGAGTAAGGTGTTAACAGTGGGGGAACTGGATGTGAAGTATATGACTATTACTTTTGTCATTGTTCTGTAAATCTAAAGTTATTCTAAAAATTTAAAGCTTCTCTTTAAAAAGTAGGGAGTAAAAGATACACAAAAAAGTAAATATGCAACTTATAACTGTTGAG
Source organism: Aethalodelphis obliquidens (assembly GCF_003676395.1). NCBI lineage: Eukaryota > Metazoa > Chordata > Mammalia > Artiodactyla > Delphinidae > Aethalodelphis > Aethalodelphis obliquidens. The sequence continues at coordinate 5,869,694 of NW_020838000.1, forward strand.
TAAATGAACAAATGAATGAATGAATAGAAGAACAAATTAGTGAATAGTGGCCAGAGCCAAATTTTAGCTAATGTCGCCAGTAGTTTAAAATCATTTTGTGATCAATTTTGTGGCAAATAAACAGAAACACTTCTGCTTCTTTAACTGAGTTTTGGGAGCTTTAACTAAACAATGGAATAAAAAAATAACTGCTGAGTTTTAAAGATTTCTGCTTATTTTTTCAAGATGTGATATTAGCTGAATATTTATAGCTATGTCAACACAGAGTTTCAATGATACATAAATACATGGGTAATGTATATCTTGTATATGCAAATTTTGAAGGTTTTCATAAAAGTGAAACAGAATTTAAAGTTAGAAAAGGAACCCAATGTTGTTGAAGAGGAACAATACTCTTTATGAGAGAGGGATTTGATTGTCTTTCATGTGCACATCTGTTCACATATTAGGACCACACAGGCTAATCACAAGCATCACTTTTATTTTTGACACTGCCAGAGCCTACAGAGAAGCCACAGAAATGCTATTTACCCTTCCCATGCCCTATCTGTCAATTGGATTCTACTTGCTATACTAAGAGTTTGTAGTTTAATTTCTTAAAAACTGCTTGAGAGATATTTTAAGATGCTTGATTCAAAGCCTGAGTGTGCAGTCAGTTTCCAAAGGCAGACTCAAATCAGCTGTTCCAATTGTGAAGGATACTGAAATCCTTTACTATTCTCTGCATCTCCTTCATATCAGATTCCAATAAATGTTGTTTTTCTTTATTTTAATTATAAAATTAATCTGTGCTCAAGTGGCATCTCTCTCTTCGTACTCACCTTGCAACCTCCGTTAGCCTGGGTCTTCCTCTCACCTGGTACCATTATTAAAGTCCCAATAATGGTCTTAAAACAGGTCCACAAATATTGACACCCCTCTAGTAATGAGGTGAGGCCCAGGCCCTCTCCCCTGAAATCTGAGCAGGCTTGGGACTCATTTGTAACCAACAGAATGTGGTGACTTGCAAGACCAGGCCAGAAAAGGTACAGCTTCTGCCTTGCTTTCTGCAAACATAGAACTTGGAGCTCTGAATCACCATGTAAAATATCTCTCTACCTACAATGTGAGGAAACCAAGCCAAGCTACAAGGAGAGGGCATGTGTGGTCACTGGCGTTAGCTGACGCAGTATCCCAGTCCCCCTGCTCAAGCAACAGATATGTTAGTGCACAAACTTGCAGACAATTCCAGACTCCAGCCATGGAGTCACCCCCAGCCTCAAGTCATTTCAGCAGAGTCCCAGACAAGCTGGACCAGAGGCCAACAGACCCCCTGTGCCTCATCTGAATTCCTAGCCCTCAGAATCCAGCATCATAATACAATTGTGGGTTTATGCATTATTAATGGTCACCAATGTCTCTAAATTCCAAGAACAGTTTTTCAGTCTCCATCTTTACTTGACCTCTCAGCAACATACCACAAGGCTAACCCCCTCCCCCTTTGGAAAATTTCCTTCTTTTGACTTTAGGAAAAATCAGTTTTCCAAGTTTTCATCTCTTCTCTCTAGTGCCTTCTTCAGGTCTCTTTCCTACCTCTTCCGTCTTTATCCAATGGCTATATGTTCGAGTTCCCAATGGGTAAATTAGTTCTGTTGTTACTTTAAATTCTCTTAAGCATCTCATCTATGGTTATGTTTCTATGAATCATGTATACTCCAGTGATATATTTTCAAAGTGATGCCTCCAGCCAAACCTAATTTCCAGAGATCCAGTCTCACACATTCCAGCTATCCAATGGACATTTCCACATGGCAACCTTAAAGCTATTTTAAACTGAACATGAACCAAACTGAATCTTTGGTCTTCTCCTTCCCCAGCTTGTACCTGGTACAGTGATTCCCATCTCAGCCCCTTGGTTTCCCATGTTAGAATCCCCAAAACCATTCCCACCACCTCCCAATCCTCATTAACCACAACCAACCTATCACCAATTTTTGTAAACTCTTCCTCCAAAATATGGTCAAATCCATCAGCGTTTCTCCATCCCCACTACTCGTTCTTAATCCAAGCCACCGTAATCTTTTGACTGGATACCTTTAATATCTTCCTGACTCAATTTTTTCCTTTCATTTTTGCACTCCCATAATCTCCTACACCCAGAATGTTTTCCTTAAAATACACATCTGACTCTGTCTCCACCCATTTTTATAATCATGCCACGGTTTTCCATTTTATTTAGGGTAGAATCCAAAGTATTTGCCATGGGCTATAGGCCTCTGAATTGTCTTTGGTCTAGGTTTTCCACTAGCTTAGTATCACTCTTACTTCCTGGGCCCCAGTATCTCTGACCTTCTTTCTCTTTCTTGAAATAATCAAACACTTTCCCACATCAGAGCCTTTTCTCATGCTGGTTCACCTGTGAGAAATGCATTTCTTCTACATTTCTTGACCTGGGGAGACTCTACCTATCCTTCTGAATTCAACTTAAGTACCATTTCCTCAAGGAAGCCTTTTATGATCACCTCCCCAGACTCCACACACACCACATAAATCAATTCCCTGTGCTATAACATGCATCACACACATCATTTTCCCTTTTAGCTTTATCATAATGTGTAATTTTATATTGATTTTTGTGATTGTTTTTCTCCTTCTTTAAACTGTAAGCTCTATGAGAGCAGGAATAGTGACTTTCATTCACAATTGTGATCCCTACACTTAGAATATTTCCTAACACATTTTAGATATTCAGCAGATATTGTTTGAATGAATTAATCCATGAATAGGTCAATAAGACTGGCTACTTGCAGAGTAGCTAAGTTATTAGACTTTAGGATAGCATCATATTAGTGCCTGAATATGAGAGACAAAGTCAATTAGAAGAATCAAGAAGAAATGCAAAGAAGTCCAAAATGTCTTGTTAAATTCATATGCCTTATTTGAATATTATTTTAAAGTATTTTGAAGAGAAAGAACACAAATTATCAAATTTAATTGGACCACATTATAAGAAGAAATTTTGGTTTAAAAATTAAATATGAAATGTGTTGGTAAAAGGCTGACCAAAATGCATTTTAATAAGACATCTAAGTCTTTGAAGAATCGAGTCCCAGGAGTGGGGGTGGTGAGAAACATTGAGGTCTTCTGCCCTGGGTCATGGATAACTCTTTTCTAGAGTATTCAAAACTATAAATATTTCACCTCCAAAAGGATTAGTTTTCTCATCCTCTACTAATGATTTATCATTAGCTCTCTTTTCATTTCTTATATCCTGATAATCTTTCTCTACTTTTATTTTCAAGTTTTCTAAACATTTTTTATTGTTTGTCTCATGCTGACAACATATTTTGGGGGTTCCTTTTTTTTTTTTTTTTTTTTTGCGGTACGCGGGCCTCTCACTGTTGTGGCCTCTCCCGTTGCGGAGCACAGGCTCCGGACGCGCAGGCTCAGCGGCCATGGCTCACGGGCGCAGCCACTCCGCGGCATGTGGGATCTTCCCGGACCGGGGCACGGACCCGTGTCCCCCGCATCAGCAGGCGGACTCTCAACCACTGCGCCACCAGGGAAACCCGGGGGTCCTGTTTTTTTTAAGCTAATAAGAAAAATCTTTATCTCTGAGTTGATTAGTTTAATCCATTGTTATTTATTGGAATTACTGTTATATTAGGACATGTAAATAATTTTAATATCTAATTTCACATTTTCCACTTACTGTACTTGTATCTTTTAGGGACAGATTTTTTTTTTAATCTAACTAAAAAGTTACACTGTTTCTTTGTTCTTATGGCAGTTGCACTTAAATGCTTGCACTTATGTTTATGGACCCCCACAGAATTTTGAACTTTTTAATATGTATCTTCTCTAACACAAATGCTAATATGATCTCATGGACATTTGATCACTGCTTTCATGTTGATCATGTCTAGATTCAATTCTGTATCTATTTCTGCCTTTTTCTCCTTGCCATTATATCATTATTTATGCATATTTATTTGTGATTTGATCACCTCTACTGCCCAATCTCTTGCAGAATCATTTGGACTACGTTTCCTTCTTATTCAAGTTTTTCTTTCCAGAGTTCTTTCAATGTGGTATTCAGAGCAGCAAACAGCCTGAGGTATGGCACATTTAAGGATATTTTTATTATCCCCACAGATTTAAGTGCAAATTTGACTTGTTGTTAAGATCTAAATCAAAGTTCTTTCCTTCAGTACTTTATTTATTTTAATTAATTCAATATATTTATTTTTGGCTGTGTTGGGTCTTCATTGCTGTGCAGGCTTTCTAGTTGCAGCGAGCAGGAGCTACTCTTCCTTAAGGTGCGTGGTAGTCTCATTGCAGTGGCTTCTCTTGTTGCAGAGCATGGGCTCTAGACACGTGGGCTTCATTAGTTGTGGCGCATGGGCTTAGTTGCTCCACTGCATGTGGGATCTTCCCAGACCAGGGCTCGAACCCATGTCCCCTGCATTGGCAGGTGGATTCTTAACCATCACACTACCAGGGGAGCCCCATTCCTTCAGTACTTTAAAAACAACGTTTTTCTTGCATCCAGGGCTCTTGTTGAAACGTTTAACAGATATATAATTTTTGCTTTTTTATTCAATATTCTCCTTCTCTGGCAATGTTTCAGGACATTCTCTTTATCTCTGATAGCCTTGCATTTCAGTATAATGTGTCTAGGTATAGGTTTTCATTATATCCCCACTGGGTCTGTTAATTTCTTCCAATTTATGATCTTCATTTACCTTTATTTCTGAAAAATTTTTTGCCACTTTCCATTTAAAAAAAAAATCTTTCAAAACTTATACAGATGTTGAATAATTATTTAAATCCTCCATATTTTTAGCATTTCTCTTATGTTTTATATGATTTTCTCCTTTTTGTGCTGTTTTCTGAGATACTTTTCAATGTTATCTTCCAATTCATTAACTCATTCTTTAGCTATACCTATTTTAATATTTATCCTAATTACAGCATTATTTCTCCTCTTAGAGTTTTCATACCAAAAACATTATCTACTTTATATTTTTTCCTGGACATGCTTATAATATTTCTTTACCTCTTTAAATACATCATTTTAAATCCTCTGCCAGCCTGTTCAAACAATTGTGCTGCTGATTAAATATGTTGTTCAACACGTTGTCTTTCTTTGTAGAGGTCTAAATAGTTTAGCTTCTGGGCTCCTGTTCATGGGGAGCTATCAGGTACTTGGTTTAGTGACATGTATTATGACATACAATGAGAAAAGCCCCAGCCTACACCAGCCTTGTGTGCTTATAGAAAGAGGAAGGACACCATGGAAACCTTGGTGATTCCTTATGCTTGCTGTCTCCTTGCCAGGCAATCTTACAGTTTACCTTTTAAATGCTTACCAAGAAGTAACTTTGAAAGGAGAAGGTAGACTCTCATTCTGAAGCTAAAAAGGAAAAAAAAAAAAGGAAGTAAATGTTTGAGGATGGCTTGTCAATTCACACCTGTTTTCATCATGTCTTTGCCACCACTTTCATCAGTAAATGGACAAGCAAAGTTGTTCAGGGCAATGCAAGGAAGATGTCAAAAGCAGAAAATATAAATCTTTCCTCCACTCTACCTTCTTCCTGCTGTCCCTGGCCATTCTGTGTTCCAGACTTCACCTACCCACAGCTCCCAACACACACACACACACACACACACACACACACACACTTCACCCATTCAAGGCAGCCTTCAGCTTTATCATGATCTCTGCTTGTTCTGTGTCCATGGCCCTCTCTTTCTTCAATAGACTTTCCTGAGCTATTGTGGAGCAGAGAGAAAGCAGCCGGCTCTAATATATCATCTTGACAAGACACTGAATTTGCTGTTTTATTTCTCTAACCTAATATTCACTCCCTCCCGTATTGGTTTATACTGGAAACTTCTTCACATTAAGGTAGAAAAATAAGAACTTTTTCCTATGCTCCAGAGTAGGCAGAGAATTGTTCAACTTATCACATATAATTCTAAGCCTAAGCAAAATGTCTCTTTTATAAGTGAACCTCAAGATATAGGTTTAACAGAAAGCTTCTGATGAGAAACAAGATGGTTTTTCCAATGTCTTTTGTTGGTTGTGTACTGACTGGTCTCTGAATCACTGTCTGCCCTTCTCCCCCATGCTCTGCATTCTGGAAAGCTGACTTCTGTGGACAGTATCAGTGATGTTCCCTTGTCTGCTGACATCTGGCTGAGTTTTGTCAATGGAGACACTTATAAGAAGTCAGAGCAGAAGGAAAGAAAGAGGTTTTTTATTTCCTTTTTTCCTTATTGTCAGTGGCTGTGTTCTTCTACCAAAGGCCACAGCTCCCCAGGCAAACTGCCCTACTGCTACAGCTTTCATTATTCTTAGTGATGACTCCTCTCTTTGGTCCTCACCCCTGGAGCGGTAACGGCATCCTACTAGTACCCACAATGGATCATTCCATTCTGTTTTGTGGGTTTTCCTTCACCCTGCCCACACTTGCAAATAGTCCATTCATTAAATTAACCACCCTTTTTGAATTGCCATCTGCTTTTGGCTGGGCAGGCAGGTGTACAGCATCTTTTTGTTCCCTCTAAGAGTGTGGATAATTAGAGAATCATGAAGAAAATCTTCAGTGCCCAAAGGTGTGAAGACAAAAGTTAAATGCTTATAGAGAAACCAACTCAGGTAATAAAGCATCCTCAAAATAACTTATCCCAAAATGGTACAACAGACAGTCTAAGGAAGACTTTTAGTTAGGTTAGGATTCTGGCTCACATCTAAGCTAAAAAACCTGGTGACATAACCTGATATATCTCTTCTACCTTATCCCAAGATGATTTTTTTTTTTTTTTTACTTTTGCTGGCAATCTCTTTCAGTTCTGTCATGTACTTCTTTTTCATCCATGATCAAAGGCCCAGAAGTCTACTCCTCAGTGCAGATTTCAGGAATTCCACAACGTGTTCAGTTATTTTTTTTCTGTATTCAGACAATTCTGAAAAAGATTGCACCTCTCCCATACCCCCAAGCTGATCTAAAAAGAAATGAGGCAGCCACATGAGGGTATTGAAATAGGGGGTGTGGGGAGATGGGGCTCTCTAGTATGAGGAGAATTCAGAGAAAAACCACAAGTTTCAAAATTCCTTCCAAATACTGGACCATATACCATGGTCCAAATACTGGACCATGTTCCAAAGAACATGGAAATCAGTCCAACTCTGAGGGGGTGGAGGTGAAACACCCATACCCTCCAAATCATCAACCTTTCAGGTGATGACTCCACTCAGGGAAAGAAAGGTGGGGGGGGGGGAAATAAATTAAAAGCAAATATTTAGAAGCACAAACAAAAATTTACAAAAGCAAGTTCTCCTCAGTTAATAAACAAAAATGCTCTCCATAGCGTGCCACATACTTCTGAATCCTTTCTAAAAACGGGTGTTTCTATAACGTAGAGACTGCTTTGTTACTGTGATGTCCTTGTCTTGAAAATTTAGACAACCCAGACTGGGCAGAGGGCAGGTTTTGGTGAAGAGACGAAAGAGAAAGAGATGTTTCTGTAACCGAGCAGGACCCTATGAGGCCTTCCCAGAATAGACCACCACCCATGTCGTCCACCTGCCTTTTGTCTGTAGAAAAGCTTTAAGTCAAAGAATAAATTTAATCAGAGAAGTGAGAAAATGCAGAAAGAAAGGAAATCAGTCAAGCAAGACAAAATATTAATAGTTTAGCGATTTAAACAGAGTCAAGGACCTTTAGTTCTTCCTCAAGGACTATAGAGAATATTCTGAGCCACGTCTTTTGAGCTGTTTTGCAGGTACTAAACCCCCACCAGGTGGGAGAAGTTAACTGTCTGCTGCCCACAAGCATGTAGACCCCAGACCACTTGGAACCAGGAGGTTGACAATGCCGACTCCCCATTACCTCACCACCAGCCAATCAGAAGAATGTCCATGAGCTGACCACGCCCTGCTCTTGAACATTATAAGACTCCTCACTACCCGCTCCAGGGCAGGGCACACAGTTTTGAGGGTATTAGGCTGCTGTGTTCCCCTTTGCCTGGCAAAGCAATAAAGCTATTCTTTTCTACTTCACCCAAAACTCTGTCTCCCCCTTTTTATTTGGCATAGGTGAACACAGGCTGAGTCTCAGCAGCAGTTCTCCATAAGGTTTGAAAGTTGTCTTCCAGCATCTCTACAGAGATTCCTGGGTCTCTGTGTGGTTGTGTTTCTGGTGTTGAAGGGAGTAACTGCTAGCCACACAGGAGAAAAAGGAGGGTAAAGAAGAGGAAAAGAGAACTAATGATGTGGTAGCAGCCAGGCTGGCACTCAGCTCTGGAGCAGACCCTGAGGGTAGCATACCAAAGCCTTCCTCAATAGAATCAGAAACACACAGAACACAACACTGCTGATTACATTTTCATTTACTTTGCTCAAAAGATATGGCCCATGGAGACTCTTTTCCTCTAAAAGGGACTTCCTTATTCTTCAGAGATGTTAGTAACAGCCCACAAGGACAGCTGCTCAGAGAATTTCTCTTCACTGCTGACCCTCAGAATAACGAAGAGAGAGAATAGAACCAAGAGGGAAGGAAGACATGGAAGAAAATAGTGAGAAAAGAAGAAAGGGAGAGGGAGAGATGGTAAGGAAGAAGGAGGAAAGCTCTAGAAGGAAAGGAGAGGGAGAGGCAGGAGAAGAGGCCCCAAGAAACAAAGCAAGTCTGACCTTCCCGATGTCACTGCTGTTGCAGCTGTTGACATGTATTCAGCTCAGGACACATAATCTAGTGTCTTCATCCAACTTGGCTCTTTCAGAAGCACCTTGGATTTTCAGTGATCCCCAAGCATTCCAGAAATAAAAAGCTAATGAACATTATGAAAGTAGTTTTTAATATTTAGTCCATATATACTTCTGCCACTATTTCTTTTTGCCTTTCCCTAACTATGGGTAGAGATTCATCCTGAGAGATGGTACAACATGAGAGCTGAACTAAGAGAATGGGGACAGGTGTTGGCCGGGCAGGCTATGCCACTTCCACAGGACCTTGTGGAGTTCCTGGGTAAGGTGACCAACTGGTCCCTGTTTGCTGAGCACATTCATGTTTTTAGCACTGAAAGTCCCACATCCTGTGAACCTCCTCAGTCCTGGGAATATTGGGAAGGCTGGTCATCCAACCTGAAAAAAAAGCTAACTTTCTTCCCCCTTTAGATGAGACAAGAAAAGTGAAGAAATGTAAGACCTGAATGTCCTTCAAGGAGCACCAAGAACATATTGCCCCCAGTGAGAATAGAAGCTCAGAGATACCAGAACATCTGCCTAAGCTGAAGTTAAAAGAGAACTCTTCTCTCCCAAGCATAAATCTGAGCGAGATCTAATCATGCTGTGAGGAAAGGCTAGTATCCAAGGAAGTAGAGTAAGGCAGAACTTTTGCCTCCCAGGAAAGTCAGGTCAGGGCCAGTGGGAAAGAGGATGGGAAAGGGGGTGGGAGGCTTCCAAATGTGAACCTGCTATAGCTGTATCTTCACTCTGAACTAGGTCTCTCCCATGTGTACCAGACCAGGGGTTCCTAACTGCCTGCCCTGAATGACAGCCAGTTTGTCCTATATTTTGATGTTATATCCTTCCTACATTTGGTGCTAAATTGCCCTTAATTTATGAAATAAATGTGATGCCAGTAAGTTATTATATAACTGCACTGAACTGCACCATAACTGCACCGAAAAACAAGAAGAGGCCACAGTAAACTAGAGAGAGGAAGCTATGAAAAAGGGAAAATATAAAAAAATCCTATTGGAGGAAACCACTGCCTAGAAGATGACTGCTGCAAAAGATGAACGTAGCATCCAGATAGTTATGGGCCTCATTCGAGGTGGCCAAGAGCAAGTGAGAGGGACCAATTAGGGTGTCTCATCAGGAGCAGCCAGGGGCTCAACCCTTCCCTGTCTCTCCCCACCTTGGTTAGGTCCACAGCAAACAGGAGTTGCCTCTAGGCATTTGCATCTGAGGACAGAAACGATTTGGGGAAGCTTCGCAGTGCTCCTGGCTAAAGAAATCTGAATGAAGTATTACCTTAGTTAATAATTATGTATCTTTGTTTTTTCTTTCGTTGTGACAATGTGTCACACTAACAAAAGATGTTAACAATAGGGGGAACTGGATGCAAGGTAGACTGGAACCCTCTATATTATCTTTGCAACCTTTCTGAAAATATAAAACTCTTCTAAAATAAAAAGTTTGTTTTAAAAAATACCCTCCACTTACCCCAGTACAATCTTAAAATCATTAAATGATATGCCTCATTTCCAGATAAATCTTGGGTCAAAGCAGGAAAAAAAAAAGAATAAAAGAGAAAAAACACTATCTTACAATTTAGAAATGATGGACACTAGAACCAAGTACAAAATACTGCAGGATACAGCAAACCAGTTTTCAGGGGAAAATGTAGAGGCTTAAGTGTTTTTCCTAATTTCTTTCCTTCCAGGTTTATTGAGATACAATTGACATACAGCACTGTATAAATTTAAGGTATACAGCATAATAACTTGACTTACATTCATCATGAAATTATTATCACAATAAGTTTAGTGAATATCTATCATCTCATACAGATACAAAATTAAAGAAATAGAAAAGAAATTTCCTTGTGATGAGAACACTAGTATTTACTCTCTTAACAATTTTCATATATAACATACAGCAGTATTAATTATATCTATCATGTTGCACATTACAACTCTAGTACTAATTTATGTTACAAGTGGAAGTTTGCACCTTTTGACCACCTTCATCCAGTTCCCTCTCCACTAGCCCCCCACCTCTGGTAACCACAAATCTGATCTCTTTTTCTATGAGTTTGAGTGGTTTTTTGGTTGGTTTTGAAGTGTAAATGACCTACAGCAGTATGTTAGTTCCTGTTACACAACATAGTGATTTGATATTTCTATACATTTCAAAATGACCACCATAAGAAGTCTAGTTATGATATGTCACCATACAAAGATATTACCTATGTATTGACTATATTCCCCACATTATACGTTTCACTATGTCATTTGTTTTGCAAATGGAAATTTGCACATCTTAATCTCCCTCACATACTTTTTTCCTCCACCCACATCCCTCCCTCTGACAACAACCTGTTTGTTCTCTGTACAGATAACTGTGTTTCAGTTTTGTTATGTGTGTTCATTTGTATTATTTTTTAAATTCCACATAGGGTGAAATAATACAATATTTATCTTCCCCTGCCTGACTATTTCACTAAGAATAATACCCTCTAGGTCCATCCATGTTGTCACAAATGGTAAGATTTCATTTGTTTTTATTGCTGAGTAATATTCCATTATATGTATACCACATCTTCTTTATCCATTCATCTATTGGTGGAATCTTAGGTTGCTCCCATATCTTGGTTATTGTAAATAATGCTGCAATGAATATTGGGGTGCATGTATCTTTTGAATTAGTACTTGATCATGGTGTATGATCCTTTTAATGTATTGTTAGATTCTGTTTGCTAATATTTTGTTGTGGATTTTTGCATCTATGTTCATCAATTTTCTTTTTCTGCGGTGTCTCTGCCTGGTTCTGGTATCAGGATGATGCTGGCCTCATAGAATGAGTTCAGGAACATTCCTTCCTCTGCAATTTTTTGGAATAGTTTGAGAAGGATAGGGGTTAATTCTTCTCCAAATGTTTAGTAGAATTCATTTGTGAAGCCCTTTTGTCCAGGACTTCTGTTTGTTGGGAGCTCTTTTTGTTACTGATTCAATACTATTACTGGCAGTTTGCCTGCTCATATTTCCTATTTCTTCCTGGTTCAGTCTTGGGAGATTGTACTTTTCTAGGAATTTGTCCATTTCTTCTAGATTGTCCATTTTATTGCATACAATTGTTCACAGTAATCTCTTAGCATCCTTTGTATTTCTGTGGTGTTGGTTTTAGCGTCTCCTTTTTGTTTCGGCTCTTATTGATTTGGGTCCTCTCTCTTTTTTTCTTGATGAGTCTGGCTAAAATTTTATCAATTTTGTTTATCTTTTCAAAGAATCAGCTCTTAGTTTCATTAATTTTTCCTTTTTTTGTCCCTATTTCATTTATGTCTGCTCTGATCTTATGATTTATTTTTTTCTGCTAACTTTGGATTTTGTTTTTTCTTTATCTAGTTCCTTTAGGATTATTTATTTGAGATTTTTCTTATTTCCTAAAGTAGACTTGTATCACTATAAACTTTCCTCTTAGAACTGCTGCTGCTGTTTCCCATAGATTTTGAATTATGTTTTTGTTTTCATTTGTCTCCAGGTAATTTTTTTAACTTCCTCTTTGATTTCTTCAGTGATCTACTGGTTGTTTAGCAGCATATTGTTTAACTTCCACATGTTTGTGTTTTTTGCAGTTTTTGTCTTATAGATCTCATAGGCTTGTGGTCAGAAAAGATGCTTAATATGATTTCATTCTTCTTAAATCTACTGAGACTTGTTTTGTGGCCTAGCATGTGTTCTATCCTAGAGTATGTAGGTATATAAAACAAATATACAGAGAGAAAAACTCTTAAGTTCAGATGCATTTTAATCACCCTTCATTTTTACTCTCCCCACCACGTTTATCTTTTCTGACATCATATATTTTTGCTTTGTGTATCACTTTACTACTTACTGTGGTTATAGATGATTTTACAACTTTTGTTTATTAATCTTCCTTCTAGCTTTACATATGGTTGTGGTTGATTTACTGCTTTTACTGTATATTTGCCTTTACCAATGACATTTTTCCTTTTGTAGTTTTTATATTTCTAGTTGCAGCCTTTTTTTTCTGCTTAGGGAAGTCCCTTTAACATTTCTTATAAAACTGGTTTGGTGGTGCTGAACTGTTTTTGCTTTTGCTTGTCTGTGAAATTTTGACGTTCCCAACAAATCTGAATGAAAGACTTGTCAGGTAGAATATTCTTGGTTGTAAGTTTTTCCCTTTCATCACTTTAACTATATTGTGCCACTCTTTTCTGACCTTCAGAGTTTCTGCTAAAATGTCAGCTGATGGCTTTATGGGGGTTCCCTTGTACATAATGTGATGTTTTTCCCTTGCTGCTTTTAATATTCTCTCTTTATCTTTAATTTTTGCCATTTTAATTACAATATGTCTTACTGGGGGTCTCTTTGGGTTGATCCTCTTTGTGACTTTATGTGCTTCCTGAAACTGGATGTCTGTTTCTTTTCCCAGGTTAGGGAAGTTTTCAGCTATTATGTCTTCAAATATGTTCTTTGCCTCATTCTCTCTCTCTTCTCTTTCTGGGACCCCTATAACGTGAATGCTAGTACACTCAATGTTTCAAAGGTCTCTAAAATTGTCCTCATTTCTTTTCATTCTTTTTTCTCTGTTTTACTTCATTGATTTCCACTACTCTGTCTTCTAGCTCATTGATCCATTCTTCTGTATCATTTAGTCTACTGTTGATTCCTTCTAGTGTAATTTTCATTTTAATTATTGTATTCTTCATCTCTGTTTGATTCGTCTTTATATTTCCTTTGTTACAAAAGTCTAACTTTTCATTCTGTTCATCCAATCTTTTCCCAAGTTCTTTCATCATCTTTATGATCATTATCTTGAACTCTTTATTGGGTAGATTACCTATCTCTAATTCACTTAGTTCTTCTTTTAGGATTTTACCTTGTTCTTTGTTTGGAACATATTCCTCTGTTGCCTCATTTTGCCTAATTTGCTGGTTTTATTTCTATGTATTTGGTAGGTTGGTTCAGTTCCCCAACCTTAGAGAAGTGGCCTTTTGTAGGAGATGTCCTATGAGTCTCAGTAGTGCACTCCCCTCTGGTTACCAGTTCTATATACTCTAGGGGTGCACCCTATGTGGGTTGACTGGGTCTTTTTGTGTGATGAGTTGACTATTGTGGGCAGTCTTTTAGATGTGGTTGGTTGCCAGGCTCCGCCTGTGCAGAGGCTGCTGGCTGCTAGTGGGTAGGGCCAGGTCACAAGACATCTGGTTGTGAAGCCCTGGCGGATGCCAGAGCTAGTGTTGGCTCACTGGTAGGTGGAGCCTGGTTCCAGCTTGGGATCCTGAATCAGGTGTTGGCCTGTTGGTGGTAAATCCAGTTCCTGACACAGCTGGTTGCAGGATCTGGGGTGTCCCAAAGCTGGTGTCAGCCCATTGGCGAATGGGGTTGGATGCTAGAGCTGCTGGCTGAGGAGTCCAAGATGTCTCTCAGTTGGTGTTGGCCTACTGGTGGGCAGGATTGAGGCCTACTCTCTCTGGCTGCAGGACCCAGGGACTCCCACAGTTTGTGTGTCAGCCCACTGGTAGGCAGGGCTGAGACACAGGAGGTTCTGGGGCAGGTCCCTGTGCACTGGTGGTGAGTCTGGTCTTGGGGTTAGTGCTGACCCACTGGTAGTGGAGCTGCATGCTGGGGTCTCTGGTTTCTGGGCCCAGGGGCGTCCCCAGGCTTAGTGCCAGTATACTGGTGTGCACAGCCAATTTCTAGGCCCTGTGGTGGACAGGGTCCTATCCTGTGGTGGCTGTGGTTTAAGGGGAGTCTTAATGCAGCCAGCCTGCTGGTTAATGGGAATGTGTACCTACTCAGCTACTTCCTTGGCCTGAGGTGTCCCAGTACTGGTGCTGACAGTCTGGTGGTTGGGGTTGAGTTCTGACACTAAGAAGCTGGAGGGAGGATTCCACAATGGCACCTGCTAGCTCCAGTGTCCACGTGGTAGAACAAGCTCCACAAATGCCTGCTGCCTGTGTCTGTGCTCCCAGGGTGAGCTCTGTTTGCCTCCTGCCTCTCTGGGAGGCTAAGATCAGCAGGTGGATCTGACCCAGGCTCCTGTCAACTTACTGCTTCTGCCCTGGGTTCTGGAGTGTGTGAGATTTTGTGTGTGCCTTTTGAGAGTGGAGTCTCTGTTTCCCACAGCACTCTGGGTCTTCTGAAATTAAGTTCTGCAGCCCTTCAGTGCCAAACATTCTGGGGGCTTGTCTTCCTGGTACAGGATCCCCTGGTTGGGGAGCCCAACATGGGGTTCAGACCCCTTGCTCCTTGGGGAGAACCTCTGTAATTGTAATCATCCTTCTGTTTGTGAGTTGCCTGCCTGGGGGTATGGGTCTTGACTATACTGCACCTTGCCCCTACTACCCACCTCATTGTGGCTCCTTTTTATTTAAATTTTTTTAACCACAAAAATGGACAAGATGGTCAAGACTAAGTCAACAAAGGAAATTTATAAGACAAAGTCATTTCTGAAGACAGATGGAAAACCTCAAACTAATGATAAGCAAATGAATTAAGCAATAATAAACATTAATAATAGCAATACATAAGATATATGCATATATAATGTAATAATAAAATTTACAGAGTTTAAATTAGTATATCTATCAGTGTAATCACTTTTAATGTATTAAAGTAGATAAAGCTCCTCATTGCCCTAATAGATACTGTGAATAGCAGCATGGTTTAAATAAACTAGAATAGCAGCATGGTTTTGGTAAATAAATAGCAAATAGATGAATAGACCAAGATAAAGAGTACACATAAAAAGAAAACTGATGTGTCTATGGAGAACTTGGTATATAATAAATGCCATTATAAGTCAGTGGGGAAAAACAGCCTATTCCATAAATGGTATTGGGACAATGTTACCCATGTGAGGAGTATTCAAATCTCTGCCTCATACTGTAATTTCCAGAGAGATTAGAGACCATCTGGAGATCCATCAGAAGAAATTGGAGGTGAATACACTGTTACTTTATGTTGCAAATATTTTCTTAAACAAGGTTTTAAAAAAAAAAACTAGTAAATAATAAAGTTAAAAATAGGGGAAAGAAAGACAAGTTTCACTACATAAAATCTGAAATTCCTAAATGATAAAACAAACAATAAAGTTATAAGGCAAATGATGGTTTGTGTAACTTATTTACAACCTATTGGGAAAATTATGGTAGATGGACACTATGAAGCACCTGTGATACCAGGTAGATGAACACATAGTAACATGAATGGATCTGAGAAATATATTCCTGAGTGAAAAAGATGAGAAACAGAATGATATGTGTGACTCATCTCTATCAGTTCAACTGGGAAAACTGAAAATAGACTCATCTACGTGGCAGAATCTCTCAAACGCTCAGGAATTGGTAATGTGTACTTCTGGAGGTGGAGGTTGCTAAAATAAAGATTGGCTGCAAGTTCTTTAAGAGATAATTTGTTCCACATATCACCTCTTCTTCAGCAGCCAAACCACAGAGTATGATCCCATACTCTGACAAAAATAGCAAGTTTAGTCTCTGGAGAAGATAAAATCAGAGGGTGGCTGAGCTAGAAGACACTATAATAGTGTTAAGGTGACTAGCATATTGAAAACAGAGGCATTAGTAAATATGTTAATAAGCAACGCTTCCTAGAGCCTTCCCTCACTCAGCTCCTGGAGCGCTGGAGAGCAGGCCTTATGATACTCTGGCTAAGAGCCAGGAGCTCTCTTTTCTGCAGAGTCTGGGCATCCCAAGAGGAAAGACCAAAAGATGTTGCCCTTGGAGACTGCACCACAAAAGAGCCAGAGCAGGCTCAAGGTTGGCAAGCCCCTGCTCTCAGCGAACTAGGGGTTTACAATTGCCTTTTTCACTGGCACATTCTCAAATACACAATTTCTGAGAAATTTTTTTTAACATGGAAGATCCAAGCAAGCAAGTAGCCAGAGACTGTTCAGCTTAAGGAAAACTTAACAGCATGTGTGTGTGTGTGTGTTTGTGTCTGTAATTTTATGTGTTGAGAGAGGTATCTTAACCATGAAACAGACAAACTGCCATATGTTTTTAAAAATGTGGAGGGCAAATATCTGTTAGATATTAAAATATGATAAAATATATAAACTCAAAAGAAAGTTTGGAAAATAAAATGAGGAACTGTCAAGAAAGGAAAGCAAAAAGTACAAAGATGGAATATAGAGGAGAAACAACAAGAAAACTGGTAAATATCCAGTCAGTAAGAGTTCTAGAAATTGAGAATATTGAAAACCAAACGGGATGTAAAAATAAAACAAATCACAAACAATCAGGTATCAAAATGCCTTGTAATTCTCAACAGCAACAATGAAAGCTCAAAGACAGTGAGGTAATGCCTTCCAATTACTGAAGAAAACTAGTTTTCCAACAGGAATTCTGTACTCTACAAAATTATCAAATGTCAATACAAATAAGATATTTTCAGTTCTCAAGTTTTCTAAAATGTTTCCTTCCATTCACCATTTCTTAAGAAGCCAGTGTGCTCAAGGAAAATGAAAGAATAAGGCAAGAAATGGGAAGGAACTAGGAAAAGGAAGTTTCAACAGGGTAGCAAAGCAAAGGAAATCCCCCAGGATGCTAGCTAATCGCCTGACACAGGGGAGAGTCATTCGATATCAGAGTAGGTCAAAAGACTGTAGGAAAGATTTCTCAAAAAATGAGTTTGATAAAATTCCTGATGCAGCCAAAGTCTTACTATCTAGACAACTTTTGGAGAGTGTAAATTGAATTAATGCTAAGTATGGAAATTTAAAATCAGTGAAAAAAGAAGCCAGTATTTAATTTTATGCAGCAAAGGAAAGTGTACAGGGAAAAAAAGGTTTTGTATTATTACATGATTCACCCTTTAAAAAGTGCTTACAGGGGCTTCCCAGGTGGCGCAGTGGTTGAGAGTCCGTCTGCCGATGCAGGGGACACGGGTTCGTGCCCTGCTCCGGGAGGATCCCACATGGCGCGCAGCGGCTGGGCCCGTGGGCCATGGCTGCTGAGCCTACGCGTCCGGAGACGGTGCTCCGCAGCGGGAGAGGCCGCAGCAGTGAGAGGCCCGCGTACCGCAAAAAAAAAAAAAAAAAAAAGTGCTTACAGAATAATAAAAAATGCAAGCGCTGAATATTGATGTATTCAAAATTACTACATTGGGAGAATGGAAAAATGTGAAAGATTTAAGTGTGACATGGGAGTGAAGTTGGGGGAAAGGAGAACTAAATCCTCATTACTGTTAGAGGTTAATTCAAACATGTTGTTTAAGTATATGAAAGTAAATACCAAAATAGATGGTCAAGGACTTGGATACAGTTGCTGGCAGGGAGGGAAGCACGGGGAAAGGAAAGCAGAAGTTTGACTTCCTTAAAGATTACACACAAGGATATGTGTAACCCTCCTTATATAGCCCTTTATGATTACGTATAGTTCAATAAAACGCTTAAAATAAGAGTAAAGAAAAGTTGGTCTAACCTCATTTGTAAGGAGAGAAATGGCAATTAAAATAAGATACTGTTCTAACAATCAGATTTTCAGAGTGAAAAATCTTTGAAATTATCAAGTGCTGGTGAAGATTCATGAAAACATACATTCTCATAAACTGCTGTTGAAGGGATAAATACAGGCACATCGGAGAGCATTTGGGGATATTAAAACAAAACTGAAGGGCTTCGCTGGTGGTGCAGTGGTTAAGAATCTGCCTGACAATGCAGGGGACATGGGTTGAAGCTCTGATCCGGGAAGATCCCACATGCTGTGGAGCAACAAAGCCCGTATGCCACAACTACTGAGCCTGCGCTCTAGAGCCCGTGAGCCACAACTATCGAGCTCGTGTGCCACAACTACTGAAGCCTGCTCACCTAGAGCCCATGCTCTGCAACAAGAGAAGCCACCACAGTGAGAAGCCCACACACCACAGTGAAGAGTAGCCCCCACTCGCCACAACTAGAGAAAGCTCACATGCAACAGCAAAGAGCCAACGCAGTCAAAGTAATAATAATAATAAATAAAATAAATTTTTAAAAAACCTGAAAATCTACTACTCTAACATTTAATACAGCAATTCTACTTTTAAGTATATATAAATACCTAAAATACTTTTCAGTATTTACTCCAAAAAAATCGTTAGGACAAATATACAAGAAGACGTTTGTTGCAGTATTTTCCATAAAAGAGAAAAAGGATAAACAATTTAAATATTTGTCAGTAAGGAAATATTCAATAGATAAGTAGAATATAGCATGTCAATATTATGGAATAATCTGTCAAGGACAAAATTAGATTGCTACAGAGAGAAGGCTTTCAAACTTTTAAATTGTGATTTACAGTAAGAAACACATTTTACATCATGACCTCTGACACACACACACACTTTTAAACAAATGCCTCTTTATATTTTCCATTCTATATTATTCTATTCTAATTTACTTGTTTCTCTTTAATAAAAATAGTGTTGGTATGACTCACCAAACTGATTTCTTAATAGAATTGAGAACAGGTTTAAAGATGATCCAGGTCAAAATACACACTGAGGCAGCCACTAGTCACCTAAGGTTATTGAATCCTTGAAATGTCAGTTAACCTAACATTTCAGCTAATCTGTTTGAGATGTGCTGTAAATGTAAAATAGTCATCAAATTTCAAAGACGTCATTTAAAAAAGAGAGAGATATAAAATATCTCAATTATTTTATATTGATTATAGGCTGAACTATTTTAGCTATATTGAGTTAAATAAAATATATTAATACATTTTATTCACCCATTTCTTTTTACTTCTTTAACATGCCTATTAGAGAATTTTAAATTATATATGTGGCTTGCATTATATTTCTATTGGACAATGCGGGTCTGGGGTGATATGGATACTGTCTCCCCAGTTTCCTTTGCATTATATGATTGTAAATTTACCAACTTTCGTAGCCACAAAGGAATAAAATATTTAGACTTACAGTCCAGAAACATGGAACTAGAAAATGCTCCCCAAGCTACATTCTGATCATTTGGTTTCCCATAAAATTGCCCCCAGGGAAAGAATGTCCTGATTAGAATGACATGAATTTTTAGTTTGCCTGAACATTTCTGGTTTTGATTCTAAATCACTTAAATAAATATTTTTGGCCAGTTCTTTGTGAGATTTGTTAGCATGAGTCATCATCTCTGAATTAACTCTAAGACAGACTTTATGGGCTTGTGGAGCTCACGTCAAGAGCATGGGTCACAGTAAAATCATCAAAAACTGACTCTCAAGCTTTAACATGTATAAAAATTACCTGAAGGGCTTGCTGAAACAGATTTCTAGGCCCAATTTCCAGAATGTCTGATTCAGTAGGTCTGGGGTAGGGCCTGAGAACTTGTGTTTCTAATAAAATATTCAGGTGATCATTTTGGTCCAATCAATACAAGTTAAGAACTACTGATCAAGGTAAATGTCATTTTTTAAGAGGGACTATGTGGCCAGTCAACCTTACTCACATGTTGACACCTCTGCAGTATAGTATATCTTATTTAAATTTCTGTATCACTAATGAGTTTTTGTTTGCTTTTTTTTTTCTAAGTCATTTAAAAGCACCAGGACTAATTTTCCTCACAAAATGTGGGATTTCTTCTATATGCAGAAAGTTGTCTCTCCCAAAGATCCATTTTCCACTTCCTCCTCAGTAAAAGAAACCCATTTCCACTGGGCACATTGCCACTAGTAGTACTAGTCTCTCTTGCCTGACCCCAGACCTACTGAATCACAGGCAAACAGAAATGTTGCATGGGACCCCCAGGCAGGCACATACAGCTGGAGAGCGATTTTCTTTTTGTTTCTCTGACATTTTTTTTTTTTTAATCATGAAGTGATTTGGAGGATTGAAGCCATGCACAGGAATGGTACAGAAAAATAGACATCTGCTGTCTGAACATGCTGTAGAGACAAAGCTCATCCCTGGAATGTACCTCTTCAGATTTACCTTACATTAGAGAGAAAAGCGTCTCAATCTAATCTAATTTAAATTATTGTTTTTCCTCCTTTAGGCAGCTAAACCAATTCAGGAAAACATGCTATGAGCAAGTCAGCCAATGCTTTCAAATACAATTCTCCTATTACAGAATGTCCATTAAACCTGGTAACATTGATATGACTAATTTTTTCCTACTGATTAAAGGTGTTCTTGATAACATCATGTATTCACTTGTGTTTCCAGAGTTTTTAGACATCCTCTATTTTACGAGGCATTCCCAATACAATTTGTGTGCTTTGGCTACAGAGGAAGGTGAGCCAAAAAATGTGGGCGTTTAACCCAGCTGAATTAAGATCCGGGAAAGGGCTGAATTTCTGCACAGATTCTATTTTTTTTAAAAACATCTTTATTGGAGTATAACTGCTTTACAGTGTTGTGTTAGTTTCTGCTGTCTAAAAATGTGAATCAGCTATATATACACATATATCCCCATATCACCACCCTCTTGCGTATCCCTTCCACCCTCCCTACCCCACCCGTTTAGGTGGCCACAAAGCACTGAGATGATCTCCCTGTGCTATGTGGCTGCTTTCCACTAGCTATTTATTTTACATTTGGTAGTATATATATATGTCCATACAACTCTCTCACTTTGTCCCAGCTTACCTTTCCCCCTCCCTGTGTCCTCAAGTACACTCTCTACTTCTGCATCTTTATTCCTGCCCTGCCCCTAGGTACCTCCGAACTTTTTTTTTTTTTAAGATTCCATATATATGTGTTAGCATACGGTATTTGTTTTTCTCTTTCTGACTTACTTCACTCTGTATGACAGACCTTCGGTCCATCCACCTCACTACAAATAACTGAATTTCGTTTCTTTTCATGGCTGAGTAATATCCCATGTAAATATGTGCCACATCTTCTTTATCCATTCATCTGTCGATGGACACTTAGGTTGCTTCCTGTCCTGGCTATTGTAAATAGAGCTGCAATGAAAATTGTGGTACATGACTCTTTTTGAATTATGATTTTCTCAGGGTATATGCCCAGTAGTTGGATTGCTGGGTCATATGGTAGTTATATTTGTAGTTTTTTAAAGAACCTCCATAATGTTCTCCATAGGGCAGTGTCAATTTACCTTCCCACAAACAGTGCAAGAGGGTTCCCTTTTCTCCACACCCTCTGCAGCATTGTTTGTGGATTTCTTGATGATGGCCATTCTGACAGGTGTAAGGTGATACCTCATTGTAGTTTTGATTTGCATTTCTCTAATGATTAGTGATGTTGAGCATCCTTTCATGTGTATCTTGGCAATCTGTATATCTTAATTGGAGAAATGTCTTTTTAGGTCCTCCATCCATTTTTGGATTGGGTTATTTGTTTTTTGATATTGAGCTGCATGAGTTGCTTGTGAATTTTGGAGATTAATCCTTTGTCAGTTGCTTCATTTGCAAACATTTTCTCCCATTCTGAGGGTTGCCTTTTGGTCTTGTTTATGGTTTCCTTTGCTGTGCAAAAGCTTTTAATTTTCATTAGACCCCATTTGTTTATTTTTGATTTTCTTTCCATTTCTCTAGGAAGTGGGTCAAAAAGGATCTTGCTGTGATTTATGTCATAGATTGTTCTGCCTATATTTTCCTCTAAGAGTTTTAAAGTGTCTGGCTTTACATTTAGATCTTTAATCCCGTTTGAGCTTATTTTTGTGTATGGTGTTAGGGAGTGCTCTAATTTCATTCTTTTCCATGTAACTGTCCAGTTTTCCCAGCACCACTTATTGAAGAGGTTGTCTTTTCTCCATTGTATATTCTTGCCTCCTTTATGAAAAATAAGGTGACCATATGTGCATGGTTTTATCTCTGAACTTTCTATCCTGTTCCACTGATCTATATTTCTGTTTTTGTGCCAGTACCATATTGTCTTGATTACTGTAGCTTTGTAGTATAGTCTGAAATCCAGGAACCTGATTCCTCCAGCTCCATTTTCCTTTCTCAAGATTGCTTTGGCTATTCGGAGCCTTTTGTGTTTCCATACAAATTGTAAAATTTTTTCTTCTATTTCTGTGAAAAAAGTCATTGGTAGTTTGATAGGGATTGCTTTTAATCTGTAGATTGCTTTGGTTACTATACTCATTTTCACAATGTTGATTCTTCCAATCCAGAAACATGGTATATCTCCCCATCTGTTTGTATCATCTTTAATTTCTTTCATCAGTATCTTATAGTTTGCTGCATACAGGTCTTTTGTCTCCTTAAGCAGGTTTATTCCTAGGTATTTTATTATTTTGTTGCAATGGTAAATGGGAGTGTTTCCTTAATTTCTCTTTCAGATTTTTCATTATTAGTGTATAGGAATGCAAGAGATTTCTGTGCATTCATTTTGTATCCTTCTACTTTACCAAATTCATTGATTAACTCTAGTAGTTTTCTGGTAGCGTCTTTCGGATTCTCTATGTATGGTATCATGTCATCTGTGAACAGTGACTGCTTTACTTCTTCTGTTCCAGTTTTGTTTCCTTTTATTTCTTTTTTTCTCTGATTCCTGTGGCTAAAATTTCCAAAACTATGTTGAATAATAGAGGTGAGAGTCAGCATCCTTCTCTTGTTCCTGATCTTACAGGAAATGATTTCACTTTTTCACCACTGAGAATGATGTAAGCTGTGGGTTTGTCATATATGGCCTTTATAATGTTGAGGTAAGTTTCCTCTATCCCTACATTCTGGAGGGCTTTTATTCTAAATGGGTGTTGAATTTTGTCAAAAGCTTTTTCTCCATCTATTGAGATGATCATATGGTTTTTCTCCTTCAATTTTTTAATATGGTGTATCACATTGACTGATTTGTGTATATTGAAGAAGCCTTGCATTCCTGGATAAACCCCACTGATCATGTGCTGTTGCATTTTGTTTGCTAGTATTTTGTTGAGAATTTTTGCATCTATGTTCATCAGTGATATTGGCCTGTAGTTTTCTCTTTCTGTGATATCTTTGTCTGATTTTGGTATCAGGGTGATGTATGACCTCATAGAATGCATTTGGGAGGGTTCCTCCCTCTGCTATATTTTGGAAGAGTTTGAGAAGGATAGGTGTTCACTCTTCTCTAAATGTTTGATTGGATTTTCCTGTGAAGCCATCTGGTCCTGGGGTTTTGTTTGTTGGAATATTTTTAATCACAGTGTCAATTTCAGTTCTTGTGATTGGTCTGTTTATATTTTCTATTTTTTCCTGGTTCAGTCTCAGAAGATTGTGCTTTTCTAAGAATTTTTCCATTTCTTCTGGTTGTCCATTTTATTAGCATGTAGTTGCTTGTAGTAATCTCACATGATCCTTTATTTCTGCAATGACAGTTGTTACTTCCCCTTTTTCACTTCTAATTCTATTGATTTGCATCTTCTCCCTTTTTTCTTCATGATCTGGTTAATGATTTATCAATTTTGTTTATTTTCTCAAAGAACCAGATTTTAATTTTATTGATCTTTGCTATCATTTCCTTCATTTATTTTTCATTTATTTCTGATCTGATCTTTATGATTTCTTTCCTTCTGCTAACTTTGGGGCTTTTTTTTCTCCTTTCTCTAATTGCTTTAGGTGTTTGGTTAGGTTGTATATTTGAGATGTTTCTTGTTTCTTCATGTAGGATTCTATTGCTATAAACTTTCTTCTTTGAACTGCTTTTGCTGTATCCCATAGGTTTTGGTTCATCGTGTTTTCATTGTCATTTGTTTCTAGGTATTTTTTTATTTCCTCTTTGATTTCTTCAGTGATCTCTTGGTTATTAAGTAGTGTATTGTTTAGCCTCCATGTGTTTGTATTTTTTACAGAACTTTTCCTGTAATTGATATCTAGTCTCTTAGCGTTGTGGTCAGAAAAGATACTTGATATGATTTCACTTTTCTTAAATTTACCAAGGCTTGAATTGTGACCCAAGATATGATCTATCCTGGGGAATGTTCCATGAGCACTTGAGAATAATGTGTATTCTGTTGTTCTTGGATGGAATGTCCTATAAATATCAATTAGGTCCATCTTGTTTAATGTATCATTTAAAGCTTGTGTTTCCTTATTTATTTTCATTTTGGATGATCTGTCCATTGGTGAAAGTGGGGTGTTAAAGTCCCCTACTATGACTGTGTTACTGTCGATTTCCCCTTTTATGGCTCTTCGCATTTGAGGTGCTCCTATTTTGGGTGCATAAATATTTACAATTGTTATATTTTCTTCTTGTATTACTCCCTTGATCATTTTGTAGTGTCCCTCTTTGTCTCTTTTAAGAGTCTTTTTTATAAATTCTATTTTGTCTGATATGAGAATTGCTACACCAGCTGTCTTTTGATTTTCATTTGCATGGAATATCTTTTTCCATCCCCTTACTTTCAGTCTGTATATGTCCCTAGGTCTGAAGTAGGTCTCTTGTAGACAGCATATATATGGGTCTTGTGTTCATATCCATTCAGCCAGTCTATGTCTTTTGGTTGGAGCATTTAATCCATTTACATTTAAGGTAGTTATTGATATGTTTGTTCCTCTTACCATTTTCTCAATTGTTTTGGGTTTGTTATTTTCCTTCTCTTGTGTTTCCTGCCTAGGGACTTTCCTTTAGCATTTGTTGTAAAGCTGGTTTGGTAGTGCTGCATTCTCTTAGCTCTTGTTTGTCTGTAGAGATTTTAATTTCTCTGTCCAACCCAAATGAGATCCTTGCTGGATAGAGTAATCTTGGCTGTAGGCTTTTCCCTTTCATCACTTTAAATATGTCCTGCCACTCCCTTCTGGTTTGCAGACTTTCTGCTGAAAGATCAGCTGTTAACCGTATGGGGATTCCCTTGCATGTTATGTGTTATTTTTCCCTTGCTGCTTTAATTTTTTTCTTTGTATTTAATTTTTGATAGTTTGATTAATATGTGTTTTGGCATGTTTCTCCTTGGATTTATCCTGTATGGGACTCTGCCCTTCCTGGATTTGATTATGTCTTTTGGCATATTAGGGAAGTTTTCAACTCTAGTCTCTTCAAATATTTTCTCAGTCCCTTTCTTTTTCTTTTCTTTTCTCGCACCCCTATAATTCAAATGTTTGTGTGTTTAATGTTGTCCCAGAGGCCTCTAAAACTGTTCTCAATTGTTTTCACTCTTTTTTCTTTATTCTGCTCTGTGGTAGTTATTTCGACTATTTTATCTTCCAAGTCACTTACTTGTTCTTCTGCCTCAGTTATTCTGTTTTTTTATTCCTTCTAGAGAATTTTTAATTTCATTTATTCTGTTGTTCATCATTGTTTCTTTGCTGCTTAGTTCTTCTAAGTCTTTGTTAAACGTTTGTTTTATTTTCTCCATTCTATTGCCAAGATTTTGCATCATCTTTACTATCATTACTCTGAATTCTTTTTCAAGTACACTGCCTATTTCCTCTTCATTTGTTTGGTCTGGTTGTTTTTTACCTTGCCCCTTCATCTGCTGTGTGTTTCTCTGTCTTCTCATTTTGCTTAACTTACTGTGTTTGGAGTCTCTGTTTCACAGGCTGGAGGTTCGTAGTTCCTGTTGTTTTTGGTGTGTGCCACCAGTGGCTAAGTTTGGTTCAGTGGGTTGTGTAGGCTTCCTAGTTAAGGGGACTAGTGCCTGTGATCTGGTGGTTGAGTCTGGATCTTGTATTTGTGCTGGGCAGGACGACATCCGGTGGTGTGTTTTTGGGTGTCTGTGACCTTATTATGATTTTAAGCAGCCTCTCTGCTAATGGGTGGGGTTGTGTTCCTTTCTTGCTAGATGTTTGGCATAGGGTGTCCGGCACTTTAGCTTGCTGGTCATTGAGTGGAGCTGGGTCTTAAAGTTGAGTTGGAGATCTCTGGGAGAGCTTTTGCCATTTGATATTACATGGGGCCTGGAGGTCTCTGGTGGATCAATGTCCTGAACTCGGCCCTGCCACCTCAGACGCACAGGCCTGACACCCGGCTGGAGCACCAAGACCCTGTCAGCCACATGGCTCAGAAGCAAAGGGAGAAAATAAGAAAGAAAGATAAAAATAAAGTAAAATAAAATAATTAATATAAATTTTTTTAATTATTAAAAATAAAATATTTTTTAAAATAATAAAAGAAGAGAGCAACCAAACTAAAAAACAAATCCACCAATGATAACAAGCACTAAAAACTATACTAAAGAAAAAAAAAACGGGCAGACAGAACTGTAGGACAAATCATCGAAGAAAATCTATACAGACAAAATCACACAAAGATGCATATGCATACACACTCACAAAAAGAGAAAAAGGAAAAATATATCTATATGTATAAAAATAAATTTAAAAAGGAAGAGAGCAACCAAATCAATAAACAAATCTACCAATGATAATAAATTCTAAATACTAAACTAAGATAAACGTAAAACCAGAAACAAATTACATGCAGAAAGCAAACTCCAAGTCTACAGTTGCTCTCAATGTCCACCACCTCAATTTTTGGATGATTCATTGTTTATTCCACAAATGAAGGGTACATCAAGTTTATTGTGGAGATTTAATCCACTGCTCCTGAGGCTGCTGGGCAAGATTTCCCTTTTCTTCTTTGTTCGCACAGCTCCTGGGGTTCAGCTTTGGATTTCACCCCGCCTCTGCATGTGGGTTGCCTGAGGGCATCTGTTCTTTGCCCCGACAGGAGGAGTTTAAAGGAGCAGCTGATTAGGGGGTTCTGGCTCACTCAGGCCGGGGGGAGGGATGGGTATGGAATGCAGGGTAAGCCTGTGGCGGCAGAGGCCGGCATGACGTTACAGCAGCCTGAGGCGCACCGTGCTTTCTTCTGGGGAAGTTGTCCCTGGATCACAGGACTCTGACAGTGGAGGGCTGCACAGGCTCCTGGGAGGGGAGGTGTGGAGAGTGACCTGTGCTTGCACACAGGCTTCTTGCTGGAAGCAGCAGCAACCTTAGTGTTTCATGCCTGTCTCTGGGGTCTGTGCTCATAGTCGCAGCTCACGCCCATCTCTGGAGCTCGTTTTGGCGGTGCTCTGAATCCCATCTCCTCGCGCAACCTGAAATAATGGTCTCTTGCCTCTTAGGCAGTTCCAGACTTTTTCCTGGAGTCCCACACATCTAGCTGTGGTGCACTAAAACCCTTCAGGTTGTGTGCACGCAGCCAACCCCAGACCTCTCCCTGCGACCCGACCAAAGCCTGAGCCTCAGCTCCCAGCCCCCGCCCGCCCCGGCAGGTGAGCAGACAAGCCTCTCAGGCTGGTGAGTGCTGGTCGGCTCCGAGCCTCTGTGCGGAATCTCTTCGCTTTTCCCTCCGCACCCCTGTTGCTGTGCTCTCCTCCGTGACTCCAAAGCTTCCCCCCTCCGCCACCCGCAGTCTCCACCCGGGAAGGGGCTTCCTAGTGTGTGGAAACCTTTCCACCTTCATGGCTCCCTCCCACTGGTGCAGGTCCCATCCCTATTCTTTTGTCTCTGTTTATTCTTTTTACTTTTGCCCTACCCAGGTACATGGGGAGTTTCTTGCCTTTTGGGAGGTCTGAGGTCTTTTGCCAGCATTCAGTAGGTGTTCTATAGGAGTTGTTCCACGTGTAGATGTATTTCTGATGTATCTGTGGGGAGGAAGCGGATCTCCACGTCTTACTCCTCCACTATCTTGAAGGTCTCCTCCTGCACAGACACTTGCCAGCTGCTCTGCCTGAGGGCTGACCTCAAGTATTGACATTAGAATGGTAAAAACATCATGTAATCACTAACTAAGAAGAAATTAAAAATAGAATGAAACTTCCCCTTTGGGAAAGAGTCTGTGGAAGAGATAAGATAAAGCTGTACCATAAATGATGAGAGAAATATTTTGAATTATATGAAAAAGGATTAACTTGAAACTGTGCTCAAAAAAGCTTCTGAATTCAGTGCTTCTCTGTTGTTTTTGCTTTATATCATAAATCAAGAAGTGGTAAATCCAGATGGCCACACATATTACTCTGGGCCAATCCAACCCCCAAGGGAAAATGAAAAGAACATGGAGTCCATAGAAATACATGTGAATTCTTTAAATTCTTGTAATTCAAAAATATTAGAAAAGTAATTTAAGAGTATTTTTTAAATCCCCTTCAATTTAAAGATGAGAAACCTAAAGCCCAGACAGTGGTGGTTTGTCCGAAATAAAGTGAGAGCTGGTACAGCACTGAGGTTTTCCATCTTTCAAAGCAATTTCACTTCTGCTATACCACTGACTTCCATTGCCCCCAAACTCAGTTCATCTGCATTTGACAAAGAGGAAATTCTGTCAGAATCATTCATGTTTTAATCTGACGGTAAGAGCATCATCTTCCCCAGCATCCACTTATGTATTTGGTGCGATATTTTGTGGATAAAAATAGCTTTTCTGCCTAATTCACAGGCATATCACTTAATAGTGTTTTTCCCTTGGAGATGCAAACTGAACACTTGCTCCATCAAAGTTGTGGCTGATTCCCTTCCAATCTGGAATGTTCCTTGTCTAATAAGTATTTAATACCCATTATCTGCTGCTTTTAGTGAAAATGGGATTCAAGCTGCAAGCTAGCCTCCCATCTGCTACCTATGACAAGGAGACATAGGCTGATGAAGGTCTAATACATTTTTGCTAAAGGCTAAACTCAACATATCTGGTAAAGCCTCACAAAGGCCCTGGCCTCAAATTTCACTCAATTTCAATAGCCAGCCATGAAATCAAGGCAAGGATTGATATAATACACAAGCATCAACCTCTGAAGGAAAAAAATCAGAATTATGAGCAACACTTGATGGAAAAAAAATTTCAAAGCTACTAACTTTAAAAATTTCAATATGATTTGGATTAAAAAAAAAGATGAATCTTTTGAAGTTTCTTAAAGAGCTTCTTCAATTTGGCTTTAACAGCATACAACAGAACCATAGAAGTTGTTTGTGGTATGGAAAAATATAAGGTATCCTCTTTAATTGACCTTTAAACCAAACTGTTAAAAATAATTAAATGAGGGGCTTCCCTGATGGGGCAGTGGTTGAGAGTCCGCCTGCCGATGCAGGGGACACGGGTTCGTGCCCCAGTCTGGGAAGATCCCACATGCCACAGAGTGGCTGGGCCCGTGAGCCATGGCCACTGAGCCTGCATGTCCCGAGCCTGTGCTCTGCAACGGGAGAGGCCACAACAGTGAGACGCCCGCGTACCACAAAAAATAATAATAATTAAATGAAACAAAAAATGAGACTTAAAACAGTGGGCTATCAGGCAGATGGAAGACAGGTTATTTTCTTCATGTGTGAGTAACCACGCAGGTCTGACTAGTAAGGTTGGGAGGATGCAGCATTTATTATTGGAAGAAAAGTGTAAATGACATTTACAACTGTTGGCTGTGGAATTCCTTGGAGTGACGTAACAGCAGAATAAAGAACAAAATATCAGAATTAACATTTTTTGTAGGAAAAGTGACATTATTTGTGATATATACATAGACATCTACTTGATGCTATACACTCAAAGAATATTCCTAATATAAAATGGTTATTTGCCGAACATTACAATAGTTCCATTTTTGCAAAATGATTTCTCAAAGGCACTAATATCTAAATCAGCATTTCCTAAAATGTGTTCCACAGTTCTACATTTTTTGCATGATGCTATGAGGTGTCCCACAAAAAAATTAAAGTACAATGTTTCTCTGATCTAATACCTTTTGGTTATTAGACAAGTGTGTTGAGCAAAATTAGGGTTGTTAACTACAAGATCCTAGAACATGTTAATTTGTACTATCTGTTTCCAAAAGAGGAAAATAACATGCAGAATCTTCCGACTATGTGGTCTGTTTTCTGTGGGCTGCAGCTGGGGTACAGCAGTCATTTTGTAAAAGTTGATTAAATATAAGTGCACCATTTTTTCCCAAAGAGGTGAATCTGGCTTTTGTCATTGGTTTATAAAATGCCTATCTTAGTGAGTATCCTTAAAATCTACACTGAAAAAAAAAAAAGAAAAAAAAAAAGAATCCCTTAGCTCTTTCTGTATATCCATCACTGGACACATGAAAACAGCAAAAAAAAAAAATGTCACCTTGCCTTTTCCTCAAGCAGTGTTAATGAAAGGAAGACAGGAAGATACTTGGATAGAGGGTAAACCAAATATATTTTTAACTTACAATAACTGTGATGTTGGCAGGATAATAGCTCATTTGTCATATGGAGAAAGAGGACCAGGAATCTAGGATCTGTGCATTGGCTGGATGGATCAGGCACTGGGATTTCAGAGGAGTCCCATTGCAAATAATGCTTTATTAGGAGAAGTGTATATATATATAATTCTATCTACATTTCTTTTCTGTTTTCCTGATGCCACTACATTTGCCAGAGTCCTCAATATACAGCCATTAGAATTTGTTACAGAAAGAACGTTAGTGAATGGCTCAAAGAAAATTAAGCAACTTGAGAAGGAATTTCCCAAACAGTTGCCTCCCCCTTCACCAGGTCATGGCATTCTCCCATAGTGTAAATGAGACATCCCTGCCCACTACTGAATCCTTTAATGCCCATGGCAAATAGATGTCAAGGCTGCTACCACAGACATGCAAGTGGTCGGGAGAAGAAAGGCCTGAGGCTTAGGTATCTGAGTCCTTCTCACTTCCAGGGGCCATTGTCAGGCTCTATGGAGCTGCACTGGGACCCTTTACAGCACACTGATCAATGGGCTGGAAGAAAGTCACGGAGGGGAACTTAGAGACCTAAATTTAATGGAAACCACGGTGAATCTGAAAGGCCAATAGATAACAGATGTGAGCCAATGTCCACCGAAGGTCCAGAAGATCCAGGAGTAACATTCCCACCACGGGTATGCAAGTCCTCATACTGTTAGATGCTCATTAGTAAGAAAAGCAGGCAGAGGGAGCAGCTGGCTGGACAACAGAGCAATTTTATCACAGAAAGACTACACCATCCATTATGGGATTGAACTAAAATATACACTGAAGAGGACTAAAATTTATTTTTCCCAACGAATTACCAAGTAGAGACTTAAAAATGAGAGTGAAAGATGAGATTTATTATAGACTAGAGAAAGACATTCTATTTTTCCTTCACTTCTGAGATGTAGTAGAAGTTGAATGTACAATCCTATGTTTATCCTTCAGGGTATACAGCATATGTCGTCATTAAGAATGTGATACTTATTACCTTATGTGGGGTGGGGAAAAATAACACTGTCATCTCACATTAGAGATCAGAATCCATTTTTACCTCCAAGAATAAATTCATCATCTACGGAAAATGTATACTGGTCCAGTCAAAGCTCATCTCCTGTTTTATCACCACGTACTAAGGAAACTTGTTGCATTGAAGCAACCAAAGAAGGGAAATTCAGTTCTGTTCCCTGTTGTATGAAATGACTACAAAACAGCCCCAGATCATTCTAGCCATGTCATGGACCTGACAGAATCCAGATGTGTGTGAAATCTCCCTCAACTCTCTGACATTTAAATAAATATGGCAAGTAAAGAAAGGAACAGTCTAGTTCAGGTGCCCAAGCATCTAGTTCTGTTAGAAATCTGCCCTGTGATGTTTGGCAATCTGGACTATCTTTTGATGTTTCTCCTCATGAAATGAAGCTAATAATTTTTTTTTAATCTGTCAAGTGTTATAAGGATTACTAAGATGAAGAAGAAATGGATCCAAAAGAGATTCCTTGTGGCTATTTTCAACCAAAAATTTGTAACCTTGCCTTCGACAGGCCTCAGCAAACTGGCACAGTCCCTGCTAGACAATGAATCAACACACAGTCTGGAACACTTACTGAAGAAAGTAAATGATCTATTCTGTTTGGATACTCGCCCTGAATGGGAAGGGTGAGGGTCAATCATCATGGAAAGGAACTTTTCTTGGCGAAGACACATGGAAATTCTAAAATAATGTGAGTTCCTGTAATAACCACACACAATTTTGATAATCCAGTGAACATCAGAGAACATTTCCTTCATCTAGAAAAACCACCAGAGAATAAGGAGAGGTCTTCATCTCACACCCTACAAAACTGGAGCTGCCAAATTCTACAATGAAAACATGACACATGGTAGAATCACACTGAAGTAAACCTTACGCTTGTACCATGAGTAAGAGGTTGTGGAAGAAACTGCTAACTAGATCTGATTACCTAAGGCTTATGGATACCCAACTAGTACCTACATTCCTAGCCACGCTTTCAACTAGTGGCAGCCACGTGACAATTTGTGACCAAGTGGGTATGAAAGGAAATGATTTGTGCAACTTTCAAGTTTCGTCTTAAAGTGAACAAGCAAGCCCTCATCCCCCTTTTCCTTCTTCCCACAGGCAGGATTTCAGGTAATATGGTAAATTAAATTGCTCTAGCTAAACAAAGGCAACACCCTATGGATGGTGACAGAATAAAATACAAGAACCTTTGGTCCCTGACATCATGAAATGACAAAAATAGACCTAAACTATTTATACCAGATTGTTGCATGAAAGAAAAAACTTCTATCTTGCTTACATCAACATTATTTTGGATATTTATTAGTGTTCAAAGTGACCCCTGGCTGATGGAAGGGTGCTACTTCCCTGGGTTGCCCAAGGTAATTCATTCAACAAAATTTTCTAATTCTGTGTTAGGTTTGAGGTTCTAGAGATAAAAATTGTATAGCTTATAGGACAAGAGGGAATACTTACCATTCCAGAGCACTGTCCACATGTTTGTGCTCAGATACAAAGAGAACAAAGTGGAAAGTCATCAATTTCACATGTAGGGCTAAGCAATGGAATTTCAAACAAGTGATATTCATTGGTCTGGTAACTCTTTAAGTTAATCACTTTTCCTGATAATACTTGAAGGGGCTCTTTTAACATAGTAACAAAACAAAACACAAAAGTATTACCTCTGAAGGTACACACACAGAGCAGACACACACACACACACACACACACACACTATATATATTTTTTTACACATAGGTATATATGTATATATACACATTATACATACATGTGTATATATGTGTATGTAGATATACACCTTATATGTATGTGTACACACTATATATATTTATATACACATTATGCATATTTGTGTATACACACCTCACATATGTGTGGAATACACACACATAAATATAGACAGCATCTACAAATACACTGGGGTTAATATCTTACTCCCTCTTTTAACTCCAAAATACCTCTTAACACTTCCCATTATGATAGCTCACATCATAGTTATTTGCATACATCTTACTGCTGCTCAAAGACTGTAAATTCTTGACAGAAAAAATTATGACTCATATATATACTTTTGTGTCTGAATAGCAGTTTATACAGTGCTTGGAGCATAAAAGGATTTATTGTACAGTTGTGAATAAGCGACTGACCAACTGAACAAGTGAATGAGTAAGTGACTATTTGGAGAGTCGTGCTAAGGGAAGAGAGAAGGGAGTTGAATACAGATTTCCTTCCTGAGTGGGTATTTATGGAATAAACTGACTTATAACTAGAAAACAGAAACCACTAGACATAACAGGTAACAGCCACTTAATCACAAAATACTTATAAATCCACATTAAGCCTTTCCAAGTCAGTAGGTTAAGTTCTTCAAACATAAAAATTTTTGTGTGTTTGTTTATTAATGGAAAGTACCTCCATTACAGAGAAAGAGTTCCTTGACCTGTACAAGTTAACCAAATGTGTCAAAGGCCAAAGTTATGTTTCTTTTCAACTCATAAATGCAAGTAAGCAGCTGCATTGGAGTCCACTCATTCTGCTGGAATTTTTTAATGTTCTGAGGGCCGATTTACCAAATTCACTCTGTAAAAATAATCAGCCCTGAAATCTTCGTAGAATGCCAAAGGAAATCATAGGCAATTCATGATCAAACCAAGTTCATCTTAGAGCTTAAAACTAGGTCTTCAATAACTTCTGCAAATATAAGTACCTGAGAACCATTTGGGAAAAGCATACAAGGGACCATGCAAACACCAGTAGCCCAGGCAAGGACAACCTCAGACAACCCCAAAGTCAATGACCTTAAAGACATTTACCTTCTACATCAATGATCAAGGGATAGTGACTCTTGTCTCTGAGATATCCTGTATATTGCAGACCAAATATTTCTAAAAATAGAAAATGGTGTGCCTATCACTCTCCTCTACAGGTAACATTCATATGAGATATTGTGCTTTGAATTTTATTCTAATTGATATATAGTGCAGTGTGCACATGCTTTTATTAAATAAGGAACTTGTATTTGATGATCTCTGTAAATTCCTTTCCAACTCTAAAATGATTTCTCCACAATCTTTCATAAATCCTAATAAAAATGCCATCCCAAGGAAAGTCAATACAACCTTACTTAAATTTTTGCCCTCTTCTTTTTCATCTGCCTTTTCACAAAGTAAGTTATTGGTGGGGAGGGGCATTTAGAAAGAAAATTTCAAAAAGTCAGCAGTTACAAGGACATGTAATAGCAGGACTGACTTGTAAGGGAAAGAACTGTGATTTCATACAGCATTAATTGAGAATATTTCAGTTAATGGGGGCAATTTTACACAAACAAAGGCCTTAACTTTTTCAAGTCCCATACAATTATAATCTAAGCATTTACCAAATTCAATCTTCAGTTTAACTAGTCTTCAATCTGCTGATATTTTTATATATCAGCATATATGTTCAACATATGGATATGTTGAACTCCACCACTCTGCCTGTTACCTCTGACCATGTACCATCTAGAGAAAATTCCTTTAAATAGTCCAGGATACCTAGAGTCTGTCATACAGAGTGAAGTAAGTCAGAAAGAGAAAGACAAATACCATATGCTAACACATATATATGGAATTTAAGAAAAAAAAATGTCATGAAGAACCTAGGGGTAAGACAGGAATAAAGACACAGACCTGCTAGAGAACAGACTTGAGGATATGGAGAGGGGGAAGGGCAAGCTGTGACAAAGTGAGAGAGTGGCATGGACATATATACACTACCAAACGTAAGGTAGATAGCTAGTGGGAAGCAGCCACATAACACAGGGAGATCAGTTCTGTGCTTTGTGACCACCTAGAGGGGTGGGATAGGGAGGGTGGGAGGGAGGGAGATGCAAGAGGGAAGAGATATGGAATATATGTATATGTATAACTGATTCACTTTGTTATAAAGCAGAAACTAACACACCATTGTAAAGCAATTTTACTCCAATAAAGATGTAAAAAAAAAAAAATTCACATTCACTCATGGAAAGGAAAAAAAAAAAAAGTCCAGGATAGACAAGGTTCCAGGCATGTCTATTACTTTCCATGGTTTCTAAGCAATTGAAATTTTCCACCTATTCTGCCTGGGATCATTTAGGGCAGGAAACTTATTGCTAAAAGAGATTGGTGTGAGAAGCCATGTTCTACAGGATATTAAGCTCCCAGGCTGAATTTGGCATATCTGTAGTTTTCTGTGTGTCTGCTAAATCCTCAACCATTATTTTTCTAGAAGCAAAAGTGTCAAGTTTCTCTGTTAATCACTCTCTAAATGCATATCTATTCCCACACAGTGCATTATTAAATGGAAATGAGCCTAATTATTCACCTGTTAGTGGGTGGGGATTGAGGAAAAGAGAAAATGAAGAGAATAATATTTCCCTTTCAACAGTTTGGTGCAGAATCTCTATGCTACAGTCCTGTGAATAGCAATTTGGCCTTGTACGTCTGTGTGATGGGATAATAATTTTAGGTAATAACCAGAGTTTCTTTTCACCCACAATTCCTTGCTCCCATACCTATACCGCTATTCCCCAACCATGACCCATCTGGCTACACCTTGCAATCAGAAGTGTCTCTCCAACAAGGGAGGACTGTTTCAGCAGAAAAGCAAAGCAGGAGATTCCACATGGCCTCTGCTATCCTGAGATGGTATTTAGGTCTTCAGGAAACTAGACACGTTCAGAAAAAATGTTACATTTTCTTGTACACATGAAACTGGATGTGTGTGAAATGTGTACATATTTTCACCAGTAATGATGGAATCGTTGGTTTGTTTCCCCAATAACAATAATGAACTTTATTTCAAATGTCAGAACTACACATGCCGTAGTAGGAATCAGGCAAACTGTAGTTGGCTTACTCTTTAGTTTCTTGAGGCACACTGACCAGCTTTCCCAAATCCTGACCCTTTTCCAGCATTTTTAATAAGTGGATGCCGCAATGTGAGGCAACAGAATGGAGAATCAGTGCTACTAAGAGAGTGTCATTCACCCCTCCATCCTTTCACCAAGACATCAACAACCTTTCCCCAAGCTTGAAAGAGAAATTGCACTATATATTAAAAAGATGGAACTTGCTAAAGAGTTACTGAGGTCCTACACTGCAGATGGTGCTCACCTAAAAAGTAAGGGGCTTGGAATTTTATTTAGACAATTGAACGAATGACTTTATGCAACCTGTTTCTCTAGGTCTTGTTTTCTTTCTCTAATATTTGGCCAAGTCATAGGAGTCTGTGAAGTGAAATGAAGTAATTTGATAACTCTCCTAAAACATTCAAGCACACTGAATTATCTGAATCAGAAATTCAAGAACATTTTAAAGAAATCTCAAAACGACAAGGCATGGTCTCATGTTTGCCAACTTGAACTTTATTTTTTTTAGTATTGCAGCTTCTTTTGTTTTTAAATTTCAAATATCTGGGCATTAAGATGAAGGCAATAAACCTGCTGAAGAAGGTAACAAAGCGTTGACTTTTGAGAAGACTGCTTTTTATTGAGGAAAGGGCCCTAGCATCCTAGTGTTTGATTAGTCCTCAAATCCTGATTTGAAATGCCTAACGACTCCTCCTCCTGAAACTTCCTCTGCCAAAATGCTGCCTTCTGAATCATGCAGATGAGCAGTAGCCAGAGTCTGGTGTCCAGAAAAGATTCAGGTGAAATTAACAGCCTAAAAGTGGAATCATATCTTACCCTTCTTGAATGCTGGTGATGTTCTGTTTCTTGAGCTAGAAGGCAGACACATGACTGCGCCCTCTTTTTCATAATGCCCAAGGTTTTAATTTATGATGTGTGCACTTCTTTGTGGGTATTACTTCAGCTAAACTTAAACAAACAAACAAACAAAAAAAAACCACTTTGCAGCTAGGAAAATCAAAAGACTCTCCACAAAAAGAAGCACTAACCCCGTGCTAGTGTTTGGACTTTGAAAACTGATTAGGGTGCAACTAAATAAAATTATAGAGACCAACCTGATATTTAAACATCACAGTCTAAAAAACACTTCCATGTCCATAGTATTAGTTCTGTGAGAGATTTAGTGCTTCCATTTTAAAGAAGAAACTAAATTTTAAAAGAGATAAATGACTTTGTACAGGATGGTTAATTGAATAAGCTTCAGAACTCTATATTCCCAGCATTTTTTTCTACCTCTGAGTATCACCCTCATTCCACGATTTCACAGCTAACTATGCTACATGAACCCTTATTAGAAATAATCCTGTCATTAGGTCAAAAGACAAAAGCTGTATGATTGTTAGGTGTCAAAAAGGGCATTTGGTAAAGCCCAACATCTATTCTATACTTTAAAAAATGTATTGCTAACCCTTTTTAACATGATAAATAATACTAATCTCAAACTAGCATTTGACATTTTAATAGAAGTGTGATCGTAAAAGTGAAAACAACCTGACAATGTCTGCTATCATCACTATTCGACTTTGTCCTTTAATGTAAGCTACTGCAATAAAGGATAAAAGGTATTAAAAAGAGACACAGTTGGACATTCTTAACTACTTGGAAATCCTGAAGGGTCTAGAATAACACTTCTAAAACTAATAACTAATAAGGTAGTTTAATAAAGTGAAATATATATATATATATATAAATACTACCCAAGTCCTATGCAAGTTATAAAACTTCATTGAGAAATGAAAAAGATGACTTGAATAAATGCAGAAATATACCAAGTTCCTGGTAAATAACTTGCTGTAGAAGTGTTCTCTGCAGCACTATTTATCATAATAATAAAAATGGAAAGCAACTAAATATTTGACAATAGGGAATAGGTAAATAAAGCATGGTAAAGTCATACAACAATATGGACAGCCACAAAAATACATAAAAGAAAAATATTTCATGGCTTGGAAAAATGTCCAAGGTGGACAGTAAACTTTTTAAGTCACTAAACAGTTTTTTGTGAAAGAAAAGGAGTATGTTTTGTGTATACACACATACAAACATGTACTCAAAATAAAACTGGGAGGCTATACCTCTAGATATGTTATGGATTATAGGTGATTTAAATTTTGTACTTTTTCTTTATCTGCATTTTTGTGTTTAACTGTATTTCCCTAATTTTATACAACATGTATTATATTTGTAATAAAAATTAAAACATAATTATCTTAGGAAAAATATAAATTCTCCTATTGTGGCTGGGATAGATTTCATGTGGTTGTCTTTCCAAAAAGAAACAAGTAAAATGAAAAACAAAACCTCAGTAACATAAATTGGACTCTGTCTGTTGGAATTCTATTATATTTATATAGTCAAAAGTCACCATTGTTGTAGTCAAAAGTCACCATTATAGTAAAGATTTAACCCCAAACTTCAAAGCACAGTAAGAAGCTATATAGTTTTACCACACATCTGTATAGCGTTTTAGTCTTTCAAAGATAATTTCATATTTGCTGAGTTATTCTATTGTCACTCTAACCCTTTGAGATAAGAAATTATCCCCATTTACAGATTAAGACTGTGAAACACAGAAAGTTCTGGATAGTTAAACACATGGGTAGTTGATGTTATTATTGCCTGCACCAGTGTACCAGTGGAACTAAATCCAGAACTTTAAGCACTAACTCCAGATGACTTTCAAACTAGATTTCACTTCAATTCAAATAATTATTAAGTTTCTCCAAGGTGCTAGGTCCTCTGTTTTGGAAATTGTGTATGGAAGTGATTAAAACATCATGCAAATTTAAAACAAATTCTGAGAGTACTTTAAATTCTTGAAAGACAAGACCAAGGGTTAAATTGGGCTCTTATTTCAATAATGCACAAAAGTTGAAGTGCTGGTGTCAAATCATCCAAATATAGATTGAGTTCCTTAAAATGATTCACCAAAAGTATCCAGTGTCTGAAACAGAGCATCAAATGCAATCTAAAAATTATAATGTCTGGGTCCTAGAAAATTCATGGCAAAGGATTTTCTCTCCTTTAATAAACCCATCATCCTGACTTATAGAGTTAACCTTCCTTTTAAAAAATTCATCTCATAAATGATACATTTCATGCATACTTACGTAGTGACATACTTAAAACACAATCAATGTGCTTTCAAGAAACATACCCCAGCATGAGACATGATTCACTTTTTTTCTTTGTATGTAACATTTACTTTGGATTATAATAAGGGAGTGAGCAAAATATGATTTACAAAATCTGTCTCATGATACATTTAACAACCTTGCAAAAGCCTTACATGCATTATGCCTCACAATAAACATTGACATTTATAATCTAAAATTCTCATTTGTGTTAATGGCAGGCTCATTCTTCCACTTAGGTAACGAAATTTTAATATAGTATGTGTATGAGAAGGGAAGGGGAGTATAAAATATATTAAGTAATTCACTTGGTTATTACACTACCAGAAAGATGACATCATTTTTCGTCTCACATTTCTCAAGCAATAGATTTTGCAGTGCAATCATCAACTGGTGGGAGGGTTTTAGGACTACCTGACACATCAAATTTGCTCAGAAAAGACAGAGTTCTGTGAGCAATTCCAATATTCCATTTCCTCAATATTCAAAATATTCCAGTGGAGCATCCAAAGTAAACACTTTTTTTCCCCCTATCTAGATAAAGAATGCCTTCTACCTGTGGCTCTTCTAATGTTCTCAAGGACAACTCCCACTGCTACTTACCTGGTGAGAAATGGAAAACCTGTCACCCAAACAGCAACTCCCTTCATTTTTTTTCTTTCTTCTATACATCCAACCAAGAAACTGATAGCATATTATTTTCTAAGACAATTTTTCCAAATGAACCACAGCACTATGAGGCATAAACGCATATGAAGAAAGTTAAATAAGAGGGAGTATTTGAGGTAAAATTGAACAGTTGACAGAAAGTGAATTTTCTGTCAAGAGTATGTATTACCTTAGTTCCAAAGAGCTCACAAATATGCAGAGGGGTAATGCTGACTGTCACCAATTTGTGCATATGCTATTCATTTAAGTGTTTGATTGCCGGCATGTTTCTCCGTGGATGTTCAAGTTCCGCCTGAGCTTATTGTTTTACATTGAAATAAATATGCACTTTAGGTGCAATGGAGCCTCACTGAAATATTGCCTCTGGGCACACGGTTTGAGGTTGCCTTTCAAGATATCTGAGGTCTTCTAAAACATTCCTCCAACGACAGATTTTAAGACAGACTCTGCCTACTAGTGAATTTTAGACCACAAATTTTAAAAAAAGACCCTCCAAATTGTGATAAGTTAGATTATGTTCACCAAATACTTCCTCCCTTTTCCCCACACTGTGGGCAGAGTATACTTTCCCATCCCCGTGATGCTGGGCTTGAATATGTGACTTGCTATGATTAATGGTACCACACCATGACACGGTATTTTAAGCCATGATAAAAACAAAGGTTTGAGACTTCTGACATTTCCCTGTGCTATGATCTGAATGTTTGTATCCCCCTAAAATTTGTATGTTAAACTCCTAACCCCCAAAATTGATGGTATTAGCAGATGGGGCCTTTGGGAAGTGCCTGAGTCATGAAGGTAGAACTCTCATGAATGAGACTGCCTTATAAAAGAGATCACAGAGAAATCCCTAGCCCCTTTGGTCATAAGAGCACACAATGAGAAGTCTGCAACCTTGAAGAGAGCCCTCACCTGGCTGTGCTGGCATCCTGATCTCTGACTTCCAGACTCCAGAACTTTAAGCAATAAGTTTTTACTGTTTATAAGCCACCCAGTCTGTGGTATTTTGTTCTAGCAACAGGAACAGAATAAGATACCATGAAAAGAACATTCTTGGATACTTCACTGGTCCAGAGATGGTAAGAGACACATCAACCTGACTTAGAATCAGCCTGTGATTTGGAGTCAAGCCCAGCTGAACTCAGTCTAGATCAGCTGACCTAAGCCAATGTATGCATGTATAAGTAAAAGTAAATGCTTTGTTTTAAGCCACTGCATTTGGGGTGTTTTTCTGTCCAACATTATTGTGGTCATAGTTGACTGATATGCATCTGGCAACAAACACATTGTTAAAGTAATTATAACATATACATAGGTCCATATACTGATTCTAAAGCAGTTGTAATATAGAAAAACTTTATTAATAACCACATCACCTGCATATAGCTATAAATGTGATACATGTCAATCAATTATCAAGATAATAATCTGTTACTTAAAGGAGAAATGACTGAACGTTTTGAGTTAGCTAGATATGCCTGGTTAGCAGTCCTCTTTCTAAATATATGAATTAAATACCTTCTCAGCCCAATTCAAAATGAGAAAACAAAAACCCTGATGAAAAATAAGGCAGGAAGTTTAATTGTGAATGACTATTCTGATGTATTCTTATCCTGCTGTCTAGATAGCTAGTGAGGAGGATATTTCCTATATTGAATTAACAGAAAAATAATAGTGATAAATAAATACAAATTAAAGCTGTTAAGAATAATTTGTTGATCAGTTTAGATGACATATTAAGAACCAGATTATAAGTATAAATCTAGCATGATATGAACATATCCAAATGAAAATTCTCAAATGTTAATACAGAGGAAGAAATTATGTTCCTTTACATTGATAAAGTTAAATGTACAGTATAAAGGAAAAAAGTTAAATAATTTTTGAAAATTTTCTTTTAATTACTACTATAGCACCTTGATTATAATGACAAGGATAATTTCATATAAACTATACAAATACTAATTATTTATTTTACAGTATCTTCTAAAATGTTGTTTAGCTTTAAAATTCATGACAGAAGTGATGTCAACATCATGGTAGAATGAGATGCTCCCATTGTCTCTTCCCTTCAACATACAACCAGTAAAACATCCATAACTCAAGAAAAATGTCTCTGTCCAACACAGCAGGACACTGAAGAATTCCATACATCTATACATCTAATGGTGTACAGAACACATAGAGAAGGCAGAGCCAGAGGAGGAGCAGAGGTGGCACCTGTGACCCTAAACCCCTGGCTGTGGTGGCAGAGCCTGCAGCCCCAGAGAACCCAGTAGCAGCAGGAGAGGCAGTGCACACAATTCTGGCATCCCAGCTACAGCAGCACCATTGCCACAGGGAACCTGGTAGCAGGGGTACCAAGGCCTGCTACCCTGTCCTTCTAGCCACAGAGGCACCAGCATGACTCTGCTAACCCAACACCTGTAACAGCAGCACCCATTAATCCAACAAACCTGAACAATGTAGAGACACCCCTGACTCTGGCCTCTCCCCCACTCACCCTGTGGTGGTGAAGCAATGGAAGCACCTGCCATTCCAGTGTCCCAGGGAGGAACAGCAGCAGCAAAGCACCAGCCACCTGGAGGCACAAGCAGCCTCAATGTAGACATTGAGCAAAACCTCTGCCAGAATCAGTGGGGTGGAACATACTGATTCTCAAATACAACTAGAGGCAGTTCAGGTAAGAGAAACCAAAAACTTGTGCTACAGCACCACCTACTGAAAACAAAAAAGGCCTTTAATTACTAACTTGTTGAATGGTTAGAATCAAGAAAAAATAAAAGCTTTACCTAAAGAAGAAACTTTTCACTACTTTAAATATGCTGGCAGACTAACAATGCATCAAACATCAGGAAAAAAACACAGTAATATGGTTTCACAAAAAGAAAATGAAAATTCTCCAGAAATTAAAGTCATGGATTAATGCAATCTAACTGATAGAGAGTTCAAAA
Source organism: Aethalodelphis obliquidens (assembly GCF_003676395.1). Lineage (NCBI taxonomy): Eukaryota > Metazoa > Chordata > Mammalia > Artiodactyla > Delphinidae > Aethalodelphis > Aethalodelphis obliquidens. Next base: position 5,913,204 of record NW_020838000.1, read on the forward strand.
TGGCTGTCATGAAGAAACACAATGAGCTATAAGACAACTCAGAAAGGCAGTGCAATGAGTTCAGGAACAAAATTAATGAACAGAGAGGAGATTGGTTCAAGATGGCAGAGTAGAAGTACATGCACTCACTCCCTCTTGCGAGAGCACTAGAATTACAACTAACTACTGAACAATCATCAAAGGGAAGACACTGGAACTCACCAAAAAAGATACCCCACATCAAAAGACAAAGGAGAAGCCACAATGAGATGGTAGAAGGGGCACAATCACAATAAAATCAAATCCCATTACCGCTGGGTGGGTGACTCACAAACTGGAGAACAGTTATACCACAGAAATGCATCCACTGGAGTGAAGGTTCTGAGCTCCATATCAGGCTTCCCAACCTGGGTGTCTGGCAACAACAGGTGGAGGAATTCCCAGAGAATCAGACTTTGAAGTCTAGCAGGATCTGAATGCAGGACGTTGACAGGACTGGGGAAACAGGGACTCCACTCTTGGAGGGCACACACAAAGTAGGTGTGCATCAGGACCCAGGGGAACAAGCAGTGACACCATAGGAGACTGAACCAGACCTAACTGCTAGTTCTGGTAGGTCTCCTGCAGAGGCGTGGGTGTGTGTGTGTGTGGCTGTGGCTCACCGTGGGAACAAGGACACTGACAGCGGAAGTTCTGGGATGTACTATTGGCGTGAGCCCTCCCAAAGTCTACAATTAGCCTCACCAAAGAACAAGTAGGGTCCAGTGCTGGATTGCCTCAGGCCAAACAACCAAAGGGGAGGGAACTCAGGCCCACCCATCAGAAGACAAGCAGATTAAAGTTTTACTGAGTTCTGCCCACCAGAGCAACACCCAGCTCTGCCAATCACCAGTCCTTCTCATCAGGAGGTTTTCACAAGCCTCTTGGATGGCCTCATCCACCAGAGGGCAGACAGCAGAAGCAAGAAGAACTACAGTCCTGCAGCCTGTGGAAGGAAAACCACATTCACAGAAAGATAGACAAAATGAAAAGGGAGAGGACTATGTACCAGACAAAGGAACAAGATAAAGCTCCAGAAACACAAATGAAGTGAAAATAGGCAACCTACCAGAAAAATAATCCAGAATAATGATAGTGAAGATGATCCAGGACCTCGGAAAAAGAATGGAGGCAAAGATCGAGAAGATGCAATAAATGTTTAATAAAAACCTAGAAGAATTAAAGAACAAACACCTAGAAGAATTATAGAACAAACAAACAGAGATGAACAATACAATAACTGAAATGAAAAATACACTAGAGGGCTTCCCTGGTGGCGCAGTGGTTGAGAGTCTGCCTGCCGATGCAGGGGACACGGGTTCATGCCCCAGTCTGGGAGGATCCCACATGCCGCAGAGCGGCTGGGCCCGTGAGCCATGGCCATGGGGCCTGAGCTTCCGGAGCCTGTGCTCCGCAAAGGTAGAGGCCACAACAGTGAGAGGCCCCCGTACCGCAAGAAAAAAGAAAACAAACAAACAAACAAACAAACAAAAAATACATTAGAAACAATCAATAGCAGAATAACTGAGGCAGAAGAACGGATAAATGACCTGGAAGACAGAATGGTGAAATCCACTGCTGCAGAACAGAATAAAGAAAAAAGAATTTTAAAAAAATGAAGACTGCCTAAGAGACCCCTGGGACAACATTATACACACCAACATTCGCATTATAGGGGTCCGAGAAGGAGAAGAGATAGGGAAAGGACACAAGAAAATACTGGTAAAGATTATAGTCGAAAATTTCCCTAACAGAGACTCCAGACTGACCCTTGCCTGCACTGCTGCGTTGGGTGTCTGGTTTCCAATTCCACAGGCTCAGCCGGCTAGGGCTGGGTGCCAGTGGCAGGTAGTGGCAGGTGCCTGCTGAGCAACAGGAGCCCAGAGAAAGAGGGAGCAGCAGAAGCAGCAGAGAGGATGCCAAGGACGCTGAGGGAGAGAGGCTGGGAGTGAGGAAGGGTCCCTAAAGCCTGCCCCCTACCCAGCGCCAGACTCTGTGGGTGCACTGGGTGAGCATGGTTGGTGGGCAAGGTTGCAAAAGTGTGGATGAAAGGCTCTTGGGGCTCCAGCCAGGAGTCAGTGCTGTGCCTCTGAGGTAGAAGAGCCAAATTCAGGACACTGGTCCACAAGAGACTTCCCAGCTTCACATAATATCAAACGATGAAAATCTCCCACATATCTCCATCTCAACACCAAGAACCAGCTTCACTCAATGACCAGCAAGCTACAGTGCTGGACACCCTATGCCAAACAATTAGCAAGACAGGAACACAACACCACCCATTAGCAGAGAGGCTGCCTAAAATCAAAATAAGGCCACAGACACCCCAAAACACACCACCAGATGTGGACCTGCCCACCAGAAAGTAAAGATCCAGGCTCATCCACCCGAACACAGGCACTAGTCCCCTCCAACAGGAGGCCTACAAAACCCACTGAACCAACATTACTCACTGGGGACAGACACCAAAAACAACGGGAACTATGAACTTGCAGCCTGCAAAAAGGAGACCCCAAACAAAGTAAGATAAGCAAAATGAGAAGGCAGAAAAACACAAAGCAGATGAAGGAGCAAGGTAAAATGCCACCACCCCTAACAAATGAAGAGGAAATAGGCAGTCTACCTGAAAAAGAATTCAGAATAATGATAGTAAAGATGATCCAAAATCTTGGAAATAGAATAGAGAAAATGCAAGAAACATTAACAAGGACCTAGAAGAACTAAAGAGGAAACAAGCAACGATGAACAACACAATAAATGAAATTAAAAACACTCTAAAAGGGGGCTTCCCTGGTGGCACAGTGTTTGAGAGTCTGCCTGCCGATGCAGGAGACGCAGGTTCGTGCCCCAGTCTGGGAAGATCCCACATGCCACAGAGCAGCTGGGCCCGTGAGCCATGGCTGCTGAGCCTGCACGTCCAGAGCCTGTGTTCCACAATGGGAGAGGCCACAATGGTGAGAGGCCTGTGTACCACCAAATATATATATATATATATATACTCTAGAAGGGATCAATAGCAGAATAACTGAGACAGAAGAACTGTTGAGTGACCTGGAAGATAAAATAGTGGAAATAACTACTGCAGAGCAGAAAAAGAAAAAATAATGAAAAGAATTGAGGACAGTCTCAGAGACCTCTGGGACAACATTAAATGCACCAACAATCGAATTATAGGGGTCCCAGAAGAAGAGCAAAAGAAAGGGACTGAGAAAATATTTGAAGAGATTATAGTTGAAAACTTCCCTAGTATGGGAAAGGAAATAGTTAATCAAGTACAGGAAGCACAGAGAGACCCATACAGGATAAATCCAAGGAGAAACACACAAAGACACATATTAATCAAACTATCAAAAATTAAATACAAAGAAAACATTAAAAGCAGCAAGGGAAAAAAATAACACACAAGGGAATCCCCATAAGGTTAACAGCTGATCTTTCAGCAGAAACTCTGCAAGCCAGAAGGGACTGGCAGGACATATTTAAAGTGATGAAGGAGAAAAACCTACAACCAAGATTACTCTACCCAGCAAGGATCTCATTCAGATTTGATGGAAAAATTAAATCCTTTTCAGACAAGCAAGAGCTGAGATAATTCAGCACCACCAAACAAGCTTTACAACAAATGCTAAAGGAACTTCTCTAGGCAAGAAACACAAGAGAAGGAAAAGACCTACAATAACAAACCCAAAACAATTAAGAAAATGAGAATAAGAACATACATATCGATAATTACCTTTAATGTAAATGGATTAAATGCTCCCACCAAAAGACACAGACTGGCTGAAGGGATATAAAAACAAGACCCATATATACGCTGTCTACAAGAGACCCACTTCAGACCTAGGGACACATACAGACTGAAATTGAGGGGATGGAAAAAGATATTCCATGGAAGTGGAAATCAAAAGAAAGCTGGAATAGCAATTCTCATATCAGACAAAATAGATGTTAAAGTAAAGACTATTAGAAGAGACAAACAAGGATACTACATAATGATCAAGGGATCGATCCAAGAAGAAGATATAACAATTGTAAATATTTATGCACCCAAAATAGGAGCACCTCAATACATAAGGCAAATAATAACAGCCATAAAAGGGGAAATCGACAGTAACACGATCATAGTAGGGGATTTTAACACCCCACTTTCACCAATGGACAGATCAATCAGAATGAAAATAAATAAGGAAACACAAGCTTTAAATGATACATTAAACAAGATGGACTTAATTGATATTTATAGGTCATTCCATCTAAAAACAACAGAATACATATTTTTCTCAAGTGCTCATGGAACATTCTCCAGGATAGATCATATATTGGGTCACAAATCAAACCTTGGTAAATTTAAGAAAATTGAAATTTTATCAAGTATCTTTTCTGACCACAACGCTATGAGACTAGATATCAATTAGAGGAAAAGACCTGTAAAAAATACAAACACATGGAGGCTAAACAAAACAATACTTAATACTGAAGTGATCACTGAAGAAATCAAAGAGGAAATAAAAAGATACCTAGAAACAAATGACAATGGAGACAGGACGACACAAAACTTATGGGATGCAGCAAAAGCACTTCTAACAGGGAAGTTTATAGCAATACAATCCTACCATAAGAAACAGGAAACACCTCAAATAAACAATCTAACCTTGCACCTAAGGAAATTAGAGAAAGAAGAACAAAAAAACCCCAAAGATAGCAGATTGAAAGAAATCATAAAGATCAGATCAGAAATAAATGAAAAAGAAATGAAGGAAATGATAGTAAAGATCAATAAAGCTAAAAGTTCGTTCTTTGAGAAGATAAACAAAATTGATAAACCATTAGCCAGACTCATCAAGAAAAAAAGGGAGAGGACTCAAATCAATAGAATTAGAAATGAAACAGGAGAAGTAACAACTGACATTGCAGAAATACAAAAGATCATGAGAGATTACTACAAGCAACTACATGCCATTAAATGCACAACCTGGAAGAAATGGACAAATTCTTAGAAAAACACTACCTGCCAAGACTGAACCAGGAAGAAATAGAAAATATGAACAGACCAATCACAAGCACTGAAATTAAAACTGTGATTAAAAATCTTTCAACAAACAAAAGCCCAGGACCAGATGTCTTCTCAGGTGAATTCTCTCAAACATTTAGAGAAGAGCTTACACCTATCCTTCTCAAACCCTTGCAAAATATAGCAGAGGGAGGAACACGCCCAAATGCATTTTACAACGCCACCATCACCCTGATACGAAAACCAAACAAAGTTGTCACAAAGAAAGAAAACTACAGGCCAATATCACTGATGAGCATAGATGTAAAAATGCTCAAAAAAATAGTAGCAAACAGATTCCAACAGTAAATTAAAAGGATCACACACCATGATCAAGTGTGGTTTATTCCAGGAATGCAACGATTCTTAAATATACACAAATCAATCAATGTGATACACCATATTAACAAATTGAAGGAGAAAAACCATATGGTCATCTCAATATATGCAGAGAAATCTTTCGACAAAATTCAGCACCCATTTATGATAAAAACCCTCTAGAAAGTAGGCATAGAGGGAACTTTCCTCAACAGAATAAAGGCCATATATGAAAAACCCACAGCCAACATCGTCCTCAATGGTGAAAAACTGAAACCATTTCCACCAAGATCAGGAACAAGACAAGGTTGCATACCCTCACCACTATTATTCAACATAGCTTTGGAAGTTTTAGCCACAGCAATCAGAGAAGAAAAGGAAATAAAAGGAATCTAAATCAGAAAAGAAGAAGTAAAGCTGTCACTCTCTGCAGATGACATGATACTATACACAGAGAATCCTAAAGATGCTAACAGAAAACTACTAGAGCTAATCAATGAATTTGGTAAGGTAGCAGGATACAAAATTAATGCACAGAAATCTCTGACATTCCTACACAATAATGATGAAAAATCTGAAAGTGAAATCAAGAAAACACTCCCATTTACCATTGCAACAAAAAGAATAAAATATCTAGGAATAAACCTACCTAAGGAGACAAAAGACCTTTATACAGAAAATTATAAGACACTGATGAAAGTAATTAAAGATGGTACAAATAGATGGAGAGATATACCATATTCTTGGATTGGAAGAACCAACATTGTGAAAATGACTCTACTACCCAAAGCAATCTACAGATTCAATGCAATCCCTATCAAACTACCACTGGCATTTTTCACAGAACAAGAACAAAAAATTTCACAATTTGTATGGAAACACAAAAGACCCCAAATAGCCAAAGCAATCTTGAGAATGAAAAATAAATCTGGAGGAATCAGGCTCCCTGACTTCAGACTATACTACAAAGCTACAGTAAACTAGACAGTATGGTACTGGTAGAAAAACAGAAATATAGATCAATGGAACAGGAGAGAAAGCCCAGAGCTAAACCCACACACATATGGTCACCTTATCTTTGATAAAGGAGGCAAGAATATACAATGGAGAAAAGACAGCCTCTTCAATAAGTGGTGCTGCAAAAATTGGACAGGTACATGTAAAGATAAGAAATTAGAACACACCTAACACCATACAGAAAAATAAACTCAAAACGTATTAAGACCTAAATGTAAGGCCAGACACTATAAAACTCTTAGAGGAAAACATAGACAGAACACTCTATGACAAAAATCACAGCAAGATCTTATTTGACCCACCTCCTAGAGAAATGGAAATAAAAACAAAAATAAACAAATGGGACCTAATGATACTTCAAAGCTTTTGCACAGCAAAGGAAACCATAAGCAAGACGAAAAGACAACCCTCAGAATGGGAGAAAATATTTGCAAATGAAGCAACTGACAGAGGATTAATCTGCAAGATTTACAAGCAACTCATGCAGCTCAATAACATAAAAAACAAACAATCCAATCCAAGAATGGGCAGAAGAGCTAAATAGACATTTCTCCAAAGAAGATATACAGATTGCCAACAAACACATGAAAGAATGCTCAACATAATTCATCATTAGAGAAATGCAAATCAAAACTACAATGAGATATCATCTCACACCAGTCACAATGGCCATCATCAAGTGTAAGCTGTGACAAAGAGAGAGGCATGGACATATGTACACTACCAAATGTAAGGTAGATAGCTAGTGGGAAGCAGCCTCATAGCACAGGGAGATCAGCTCAGTGCTTTTTGACCACCTGCAAGTGTGGGATAGGGAGGGTGGGAGGAAGGGATATGCAAGATGGAAGAGATATGGGAACATATGTATACGTATAACTGATTCATTTTGTTATAAAGCAGAAACTAACACACCATTGTAAAGCAATTATACTCCAATAAAGATGTAAAAACATAAATTAATTAATTAAAAAAATAAAAAAATCTGGAAACAATAAATGCTGGAGAGGGTGTGGAGAAAAGGGAACCCTCTTGCAGTGTTGGTGGGAATGTAAATTGATACAGCCACTATGGAGAACAGTATGGAGGTTCCTTAAAAAACTAAGAATATATCTACCATGTGAACCACCAATCCCACTACTGGGCATATACCCTGAGAAAACCATAATTCAAAAAGAGTCATGTACCAAAATATTCACTGCAGCTCTATTTACAATAGCCAGGACACGGAAGCAACCTAAGTGTCCACCATCAGATGAATGGATAAAGAAGATGTGGCACATATATACAATGAAATATTACTCAGCCACAAAATGAAACAAAATTGCGATATTTGTAGTGAGGTGGATGGACCTAGAGTCTGTCCTACAGAGTGAAGTAAGTCAGAAAGAGAAAAACAAATACCGTATGCTAACACATATATATGGAATCTAAGAAAAAATGTCATGAAGGACCTAGGGGTAAGATGGGAATAAAGACACTGACCTACTAGAGAATGGACGTTAGGATATGGGGAGGGTGAAGTGTAAGCTGTGACAAAGTGAGAGAGTGGCATGGACATATATACACTACCAAACGTAAAAAAGATAGCTAGTGGGAAGCAGCTGCAAAGCACAGGGAGATCAGCTCGGTGGTTTGTGACCACCTAGATGGGTGGAATACGGAGGGTGGGAGGGAGGGAGATGCAAGATGGAAGAGATATGGGAACATATGTATATGTATCACTGATTAACTTTGTTATAAAGCAGAAACTAACACAACATTGTAAAGCAATTATACTCAAATAAAGATGTTAAAAATAATTAAAAATATCTCAATTTCATTCCTTTTTATGGCTGAGTAATATTCCATTGTATATATGTGCCACATCTTCTTTATCCATTCATCTGTTGATGGACACTTAGGTTCTTCCATGTCCTGGCTATTGTAAATAGTGCTGCAATGAACATTGTGGTACATGACTCTCTTTGAATTATGGTTTTCTCAGGGGATATGCACAGTAGTGGGATTTCTGGGTCAAATGGTAGTTCTATTCTTAGTTTTTTCAGGAACCTCCATACTGTTTTCCATAGTGGCTGTATCAATTTACATTCCCACCAACAGTGCAAGAGGGTTCCCTTTTCTCCATACCCTCTCCAGCATTTATTGTTTGTAGATTTTTTGATGATGGCCATTCTGACTGGTATGAGGTAATACTTTATTGTACTTTTGATTTGCTTTTCTCTAATGATTAGTGATGCTGAGCATGCTTTCATGTGTTTTTTGGCATTTCGTATATCTTCTTTGGAGAAATGTCTATTTAGGTCTTCCACCCATTTTTGGTTTGGGTTGTGTGATTTTTTGATATTGGGCTGCATGAGCTGCCTGTATATTTTGTAGATTAATCCTTTGTCAGTTGCTTCATTTGCAAATATTTTCTCCCATATTGAGGGTTGTCTTTTGTCTTGTTTTTGGTTTTCTTTGCTATGAAAAAGCTTTTAAGTTTCATTAGATCCCATTTGTTTATTTTTGTTTTTATTTCCATATCTCTAAGAGGTGGGTCAAAAAAGATCTTGCTGTGATTTATGTCAAAGAGTGTTCTTCCTACCTTTTCCTCTAAGAGTTTTATAGTGTCTGGCCTTACATTTAGGTCTTTAATCCATTTTGAGTTTACTTTTCTGTATGGTGTTAGGGCATGTTCTAATTTCATTCTTTTACATGTACCTGTCCAGTTTCCCCAGCACCACTTATTGAAGAGGCTGTCTTTTCTCCACTGCATATTCTTGCCTCCTTTATCAAAGATAAGGTGACCATCTGTGTGTGGGATTATCTCTGGGCTTTCTATCCTGTTACATTGATCTATATTTCTGTTTTTGCACCAGTACCATACTGTTTTTATTTACTGTAGCTTTGTAGAATAGTCTGAAGTCAGGGAGCCTGATTCCTCCAGCTCCGTTTTTCTTTCTCAAGATTGCTTTGGCTATTTGGGTTTTTTTTTTTTTCCATACAATTGTGAAATTTTTTGTTCTAGTTCTGTGAAAAATGCTATTAGTAGTTTGATAGGGATTATATTGAATCTGTAGATTGCTTTGGGTAGTAGAGTCATTTTCACAATGTTAATTCTTCCAATCTAAGAACATGGTATATCTCTCCATCTGTTCATATCATCTTTAATTTCTTTCATCAGTGTCTTATAGTTTTATGACTACATGTCTTTTGTCTCCTTAGGTAGGTTTATTCCTAGATATTTTATTCTTTTTGTTGCAATGGTAAATGGGAGTCAAAAAGAGTCATGTGTTGTGTTGTGTGTGCATGTGTGTACATAATTGAAAGTTTTTTATAAAGGCAATATTAACTCAGATATACCCACATACCACGTTTTTTTGGTTTTCATATCTTTTCATAACTCAAATCTTCAGTATGAATAATTTTCCTCCTACCTAAATTGTATCATAAGAATTTCCTTCAAGGTCAGCTATGACAAGTTTTATGAGTACAGTCAGCAACCACCTTAAATCAGGTTTAATTCATAGGTTTTCAGGACCAGGAAGACTCTATGAACCTAGGCTGCAGAATCTCACAAGGGATGGTTTACTTCAGTTTATAATTCACTGTGGAGAGAGTCTGCTTCTTGATTCCCCTCACCAGGCAAGATTTCTGCTTTAATTTCTATCTTTCTCATCCAGAAACTTCATCAAAAATAAAGTGCTATTTTCTCTAAATCAGCATATACTCTCAGGACAGAAGCAGTTTTCATGCCCAGTTTATTTACCTTTCTGGATTCCCATACTGACTTTGGTCTGGTGATTTCTACAATCTTATTTGTTCTTCCATGTCTTTAAATATTTTATTTTTATAGCTTATTGACCCTTTTGAGGTGTTTTCAGTGTAAGAGTTAGTCCAAATTATCTAACCAGCCATTATTAGAAACCAGAATCCCAGGCTAACAAACTTCTGAGAGGACTTAGTAACGCATTTGTGTAACAAAAGTTTATTGAGCACCAGGGATCCACCAAGCCTGGTGTTGGGCACGGAGAAATTTGATTGGACCCCTGGCAAGAAGTAGTTCATAACCAAAGGCTCATTGTGCAATTCAAACCTCTCTGTTGGAATCCATGATATGAATAGAGAAGACATCATAGGAAAAGTTCAGAGAAGCAGTAGAACAGTGTTTAAGACCACAGCCTCTGAAATGCTGTCCCTATCTTACTAGCCATTTGATCTTGGGAAAATTGCTTATTCTTTCCTTTCCTCAAGTTCCTCACTTATAAGATGGGGATAATTATAGTAACCATCTTACTTGGTTTCTGTGGAGATAAATACACATATAAAGCTCTTAGAACATGTCTAAAATATTTAGGTCCTCAAAAAATGTTAGAAATTGTATTCTGCACATTAGAAAGCCAACTAATTCTACAGTATTCTTGATTTAAGATTTTAGATCACCAACAATCTTAAAAAGATCAACAATTTTGTGTAACCTAAACTGGACATACATTCTGGGAATTAATCAACATGTATTTTGTTTATTGCCCCCTCTTTGGCTTCAGGCAGTGGAGTTCACCTGGTCCAAAACTAAATATGTTAAATGCATTTTATTATTCTCTTGTTTGGACCCCAGGTGGAGAGGGTTGAGTAATCATACTAATTATGTACAGGTGTCTAGGGTTGAGTAATTATACTAATTAGCTCATACATGCCATCCTCATTGGTCCATGCAAGTTCCCTCTTGTTTTGTTTATTTACATACCCCCTTTTCCAACCTTTCTTGTTTAAATTCTTCCTTCCCCAAGCAACTATTCTAGTGCTTCGTTAAAAATTTGTGTAAATACTTGTGCACTACTTGGTGTTCATGTGATGAGCTAAGTTTACAGCAATTCAAATCAACTCCAAAATGTATTTCCAAAGTCCTCTGCAATGCCATGCACAACAAATGCTTAACAGCCATCTCATGAACACAAATGTCAGTTTATGCCACCTACCCAGCCAACCAAGGCAGAGAATTCAGAATGTTCTTTCTTTTCTCCATCTCTCTCAGCTCCCTCAACCAAACACTGCCAGTTTTACCTGTCTGCAAAATCCATTTCCTTCTCTCATCCCCATGGCTACAAAATTATTTCAAGCTATCACCAACTTATTTCTTCACAACTGCATCAGCCTCATGTCTCTCCCCTGCCAAATCTAACCCCTGCACTGCCACGAGAGTACTTTTTCTAAGTAAAATTAATTAAAATCAGGTTGTCTGTGATTCTAACTTAATCATATTCAATACTTCCCCATTGTTCACAGGATAAATTTTAAACTCTAAGGACAGCTTTAAAAATCCTTTAGATTCTGTCCCAGCCTTGAGGCTCCCCTCCTTCCACGGTTCCTATACAACCTCATCTGAAATATCTGCAGAACTCAGTCACCAGGCACTTTTGCACATTGCTGATTGTTTTCATGCTGCATCCTCTACTTACAAGGCTTTCATTCCTTGAACTGTAATAAATTATTTTCCTTATATTCTGCTTTAAATGGCATCTTCACTGAAACACTGGGCCTCCAACTGCCACTGACACTACCACCATCACTGTCCAGGAAATACTGCTCTCACCTCTGTTTCCTCAGAATTGAGTGCAAGACATGGAAGCAACCTAAGTGTTCATCGACAGATGAAAGGATAAAGATGCCGTGGTCCATGTATACAATGTAATATTAGTCATAAAGAGGAATGAACTAATGCCATTTGCAGCAACATGGATGGACCTATAGATGATCGAAAAATAAAAAGTGATACAAATGAACTTATATGCAAAACAGAAATAAACCCACAGACATAGAAAACAAACTTGTGGTTACCAAAGAGGAAAGGGGGGGAGGGATAAATTAGAAGCATGGGATTAACACATACACACTACTATATATAAAATAGATAAACAACAAGGACCTATTGTATAGCACAGGGAACTATACTTAATATTTTGTAACACATTAGAAAGCCATAAGGGGAAAGAATCTGAAAAAGAGTAGATACATATTTATGTATAACTGAATCACTTTGCTGTACACATGAAACTAACACAACATTGTAAATCAATTATACTTCAATTTTTTTTAAGTTAAAAAAAAAGGAAAAGAATTTTGTGCAGATCACCTGCACCACATCTGTCATATTACAGAGTTAGGATAATGTTATAGGCTGAATTGTGCCCCCCCAAGAAATTCACATGTTGAAGTGCTAACCCCTGGTACCTCAGAGTGTGGCCATATTTGCAGAGAGGGTCTTGAAGACATAATTTAAATGAGATCATTAGGATGGGTCCTAATCCAATATAACTGGTATCCTTATAAGAAGAGGAAATTTGAATATAGACACATACAAAGGGAGTTCTGCCTCCAGACTATAACATCAGCTCTTCCGCAGGGCTCCAGACTGTTGGCCTGCTCTGTGGATTTCGGACTTGCCAGCCCCACATATTGGTGATGCAATTCCTTAAAATCAATCTCTCTCTCTCTCTCTCTTTATATACATATATATATATACACACACGTAGATATAGATACACACATCCTATATATAACGTGTATACACATCACATATGTGCATATATGCCTCCTAATATATATGTACACATATGCAAGCATACCTCAGAGATATTACAGGTTCTGTTCTAGATCACAAAGCTAACATCTCAGTACAGCAAGTCACACAAACATTTTGGTTTCTAATGCATGTGAAAGTCATGTTTATGCTATACTCTATTCTATTAAGTGTGCATCAGCAGTATGTCTTTAAAAAATACATAATGTAAAAATACAAAAAAAAAGTTACAAAAGTAATATCAAAGATCACAGATCACCATAACATATATAATAATAATGAAAAGATTTGAAATATTGCAAGAATTACCAAAATGTGACACAGAGAAATGAAGTGAGCAAATGCTGTTGGAAAAGTGCTACCTATACATGCTCGATGCAGGATTGCCACAAACCTTCAATTTGTAAAAAATACATTATCTGTGAAGCACAGTAAAGTGAACCACAATAAAATGAGGTATGCCTGTACACATCCTTTTGCATGTATGTATATATTATTGTATGTATATATAATATATAGGAGCGTATATATGTATGTGTATATGTATATACGTGTGCATGCATACATATGCGTGTACGTGTGTGTGTATATTTATATGTACACATATGTGTATGTATGAGATTTTTGAACACCAACGGCTTTTTAAAAAAATGACTTTGTGTAACCTGAACTGGACATACAGTGTGGGAAATGATCAAAATGAATTTCATTTATTACCCCTTACTTGCTCTCAGGCAGTGGAATTTACCTGGTCCAAAATTAAATATAAATACATATAAATACGTAAAATATATCTACCTACATACACATACATATGTATATATACATATATATAATTCACATATATACATAAATAGGAATGTATGCATGTAGTCCTTAGTGCACACACTAAAGGCAGTACTTAAAACAGTACAGAGGGCAGACAGCTTCCAGGGATAATCAATCCACAGGTCTCTACCATTCCACTCTTGCCTAAACTGGGATAGGATATATGTGTATGTAATGTGTGTGTGTATATATATATATACACCATACACATAGATGTTTTTATATATCTCTTTATGTATTTATAAATATGTTATACACACACACACGCAGATCCTACTAGTTCTGGTTTTCTGGAGAAACCTAATACAGATGGCATCTGTTTCATCCACTCAATGCCAAGTTCTTAAGGTCAGAAGTACATCTAACGAAATAAGATAATATAGTTCAGTTATGCACAGGTGTAAATTTCATCTCAGGCACTACTCTAATTTCTTTATATCAACTAATTTAATCCTTACAAACCTCATGAGAGAAATATTATCTCTATTTTATTAATGAAGTTAAGTACCATGACCAGAGTTATTGAGCTAGGAAATGACAGGACCAGACTTTGAAACCAGGCATCTGGCTTGCAACAGCCTTCTTACCACCATGCTAGACTATAAAACATTATGAGAAATTTTTTATTTTGTTAAAAAATAAATGGTATGTAACACAACACCTGGCACTGTATAGATATTCAATAAATGTTTATTGAATAAATATGAATAACATAAAATTTATAATAATTTAATATATTATCAATTCATAATATATATACACACACATTTATGTTATAACTATAACTATATGTATTTACTTATTTACTCATAGTTGTAGATTAATCCATCTGGGAAGCATTGCTTCTCTTTCAAGGACCTCAAGGACCAAGGACCAGTGCTGGAATTCCCAGCATTATTTATTCATCTGCTCAATATCATATTGTGATGGATGGATAACAGGCCTGCAAAGTGCTTTATGAGACTTAAGTATCAAATGGTAACATTCTCTTCAAGTAGTTTAAGAACAGGATGAGATTTCAAATTATTTTCTATACTCCTAGCCAATGAAGTAAATAAGGATTTTATAAAAGGCTACTTTTTCTTTTATCAAACAGAACTAAATTATACTAATATTCATAGCATAGTCACTATTGATTTTGTTCTGGAATGTTCCACAATTTTGTCTTTATGAACTTTAACCTGCTGTGAGTTTTATAAATGCCAACAGATGAATCTTTATTTTGTGCCAGGAGATTTGCTAAAAGGCAGAAAATGAAATTTTATCCAGATAGAGCTGTTATCTGAACTGTCTTAAATCCTAGCATAGTAATGTCTTAAGTCTTAGCATAGTAAAGATGTAATATACGATATCAAACTTTATAAAACTAACATCTAAACAATTTAGTAGGTTAGTTAAACTTTTCCTGAAAAGTCCCTCACAAAAACAGGAAACAATACATTATTGATCCCTGTCATCCACTTTAAAGCTATCAGAGAGGTACATTGACCAATTCTGAATTGGAAAGAAACCAAAAAAAACCTTGGGTATTTTGACTCACTTGATTCTCCTCTCTGATTTTCCAGACCCCTTATCATCTGCACAATGATTGACCAGACCTTCTGGCAAGTTGTACAAATTGCCTTTTACTGTTCTTTTGATTTGTACAAAAACATGTTAATTGCAACCTTGAGCTCTTCTTCTGCCCTACTGATTACAAAATCACCTTTGCCAATTGATGCTTCCTAGAATGCCAGAAGACACCCAGTAAAATTAAGTACAAAATGAAATCTTTCTCCACCCACCCTTCTCCAAGTAAACATAGTCCCAAAGCGTCTGTAACCTCAAGATTGTTGATGGACCACAAAGTCTAGTTTTAAAACTATACTGAAAAATCAGAAAAACAACCTTTTTTTTTAATTCCAGGAAATACTCCCTCCACCACCTCCTGTGTTTCAGATCAGGTCTTTCTTTCCTAACCCAGTGATATCCAAGGGCTAGATTTGCTGGGAGGAATTAGTAGTGATCATTATAATACAGAAAGCAACAGCTGCACCTGTTCAGCTCTGTGTTAGCGATGCAGTTATGAAGAGCAAGGATAAGCCAACCCAGACAGTAGGGCTTAGTAATATTGTCTCTCACCTTGAAACAAACATCTTGCTGTGTACTGTTTTCTGTAAAGATATGCACATAGCATGTTCGGCATTTATCTTAATACTGAAAACATCACTACCCATATTGAATCTGAATACACAGGACAATTTGTAGACATATGACAATGTTACTGTGTTTACTAAGGAGGTTGCAAAGTACAGTAATAGCTCAACTCTAAAAAACTCTCATCTGGCAATATTACCCACCCAGGATCTACCAAGATCCAAGAATCAAACACATACAGGAAAGCCTCTGAAGAAACAAAACATACGTCACACCTTCTGTGTGTCTATTTGAGTCACTTACCAAATAGGAGTACCTTAGGCTTTCATGCAACATCTAACGCACTCAGTCATTAGATTTTTCAACCTCAGAGCCAGTTAGAATCAACCAAGGGGAGGCTGCTATAGGCAGGAAGATAAAAGTATTGAGAAATCATGTAATAACAATGGATTGCTATATCTAAAAGCCACTCAATTATATGTTTATTATATAAAAATTCTAAAATTATCACCACATATTCTTATATACATACATGTTGGATGTAGAAAAATATTGAGAAAAAATGCAGATCTTTAAAAAGGGACAGCATGTTCTATTTACATCCTGAATATCATTTATTTATACACCACTGCTTGACTATTTCCTCCAGAAGATAGTCCCTCACTTAGTAAGATGTTTTTGTTGGAATAGCCTGATCATGGAATTATCAGCTTCATCTCATCAGCATTTACATCCTGCCCTTTGATGTTCATTATCTCCATTACTTAATGCTATATAAAAACCAAAGCAACCTGAAGTGGCTTCACTAAGCATTTTATTATATTTCCTAATTCTATGTGCTGGTTAGGCTCAGCTGGAGAGTTCTTAGGTCATGTGTAGCCAACAGAGGTTACTCACGTGCTGGGGGCTCAACTAGGGCTGGAGTGTGCGTGCCTGCTGCTATATCTGGCAGGGAATGGGGGTGGCTGGGCCTCTCTCTCCAGGTGGTTTCACATCATTCAGTAGGCAGTCTAGCCTGAGTCTTAAGATGTGGTTGCTGAATTCCAAGAACATAAAAGCAAAACCTGCAAGGCCTCTTCAGGCCAGGCACAGAAGTCATGCAAAGTCAGTTCTGTCATGTCGTACTGGTCGAAACAAGTCATTGGGCCAGTTGAGATTCCAAAGAATGGGAAAGACACCATCTCCCCATGGGAAACACAGCATATGTGGACAGAGAGGGGAGGAATTGTCAGCAATCAGCTTTGTGGAAAAATCAATCTATTATCCTTACAAATTCCTTCAGATACCACAAATCCATAGGTGAATACAAAACCATAATAAATGGGAAGATGTGCAATCCAAGTAGACCAGGTCTGCAAACAAGATACAGTCATCAAAGAAGCAGACATTAGTCAGTATCCAGAGGGGAGTCTAGCCAGGAAAGTACAGCAGAATTGGAGACCAAGTGTAAGGACAAGAGAGTATCCGTGGACCCAAAATGAAGGCAAGAGAACACATCCCAATTTAGGCAAGAGTGGAATGGTAGAGACCTGTGGATTGATTATCCCTGGAAGCTGTCTGCCCTCTGTACTGTTTTAAGTATTGCCTTTAGTGTGTGCACTAAGGACTACATATATTAATACGAGTGGTAAATCTCAAAAGGAGATGGGCTTTGCAGGGTAACTGCAGAGTGGGAGAAGCTTGTTTCTGGTAAGTTCTAATCCAAAAAGTGAAAATTGGGGGAGTTCCCTGGTGGTCCAGTGGTTAGGGCTCAGCATTTTCATTGCCGTGGGCCTGTGTTTGATCCCTGGCTGGGGAAGATCCCACAAGCTGCACGGAGCGGCCAAAAAAAAAGTGACAATTTTGTGTTACCCAAAATACAAACTAAGCACATGCTAAAGGCTCTAGCAAATGAGGGACAACAACAAAAAATTATTTGATAAAGATTGGATATTACTTAAGAAATTGAGAGTATATTTAACACAAAGGGCCCATATGAAGATGATTATAAAATCTTATTGAAGTGTATAAAAAAGACCTGAACAAATAGATATATCACTTTGTAGCATGGAAAGTCTTAATAGCATAAAATTTTTTGCAATTTAATATATAAAATTAATGCAGTTCCAATTAGAATCCATACACAATTCTTTTTATAAGTTGGATTAAATTATCTTAACTGTTTAAATAATAATGAATAATGAGGAGTAGGTGATAAAAAAATGAAAATAAAGAATACATAAAGCCATCATAATTGAATCAATATGGTATTAGCAGAAAAACACAAAGAATTCAATGGAACAAAATAAAAATCCAGGTGAAAAAAATCACAATAAAAAATTAATGTATGTCAAAAATAGTATTTCAGTTTAATGGGGAAAATGAAGGATTATTTAATAAATGACACTACACAATAGACTACCTGGAAGAAAATAAAATTATGTACCTATCTTATAAACAAAAATAAATTCCAGGTGTATTAAAGACTTAAAATTTTAAAAATGACAAAAGAAAATCTAGAATTAAGATTTGTGTAAGTTATGGGGGGAGAGGGTGGGACAAGGGAACTCTCTTAAGCCAAACCAGAAAAGCAGATTCCATAAAAGATAAACATATTTGACAACATAATTTTTTTAAGTTTTGTGAAGTAAAAAATAGCAAAGACAAATAGAAATATTAATATTAGTTAGAAATATTAATATGGAGAACAGCCTCAGAAGAGAGATCTTAAAATTATCAAAATCACACAAAAACCCAATAAACCAATGGGCTAAGTGTTGAAGAGACAGTTCACAGTAGCAGAAACCAGCACGGACAGTAGACATAGGAAAAGGTGACCACCCTCACTAATAATTAGGAAAATGAAAAATTAAGCAACAACAAAATACCACTTTATAGCCATCAGATTGAGAAATACTACAGAAAGGATCTGCCTCTTCTTAGGTTTCCTCTAAAGTGGACTCAGGACCAGGATCTGTTACAGGTAGTTTATTTGGAGCAGGAGTTGAGGGGGTGGCAGAATGAGACAAAGGAGAGAAAGCTGATCAAAGGGGTCACTTTTGTTATAAAGATCACCCCTGTGGGCAGTGGAGTCTCAATTCCATCAGAACCTCCTGGGAAGTGAAGAGACTGTCTCCCAGAATTGTCCTACTCAAAGAAAGGAGGCAGGAGCATCAACCAACGGAGCGTGCCCCCAGCATTTCCGAGTTGCTCGTACACACAAGGGCAAGTCAACAACACTCTCATTATCATCCAAGGCATCAAAGAGCCCATGGAAGAAAGTGAGGACACAGCAGACACTTGTAGTTAGAAGATAACAAACTTGAAGTTATTTGAAGCCTGCAAGTAATATCCGTTCCAGGCATAGATAAAATCCAAGACAAAGCCCAGAAGATTTGAGATAGAGTACCAGATGTGTTTTCTCTAAACTATCCATAACGACTATTCCTGGCAGAGATGGGGTAAAGTGGTAAATTTGCTTTCATCCATTGCCAGGGGAAATGTGTATCATCACTGGCTTTTGTAAGAATATTTGACAACATCAATTAAGACTAAAAATATATATTCTCATTTGCCCAAAGAGACTTCCTCTGAAATCTATCTTATAGAAATAAAGTACATAAAGATAAATGTAAAATGGTATTTATTATAACATTGTACAAAGTAGAGGAAAAAGAAACAGAGTGACTATAATACAGGAAGAGTTAAATTACTTTATGTCTACCTCATGGAACATTATGCAACCATTAAAAGAATGAATTAGATATCTATCAATTGATGTGGAGAGATTTCAACAGTGTACTGTTTTATAAGAGAGAAAACACGTGCAATAATATAAAACTTGTTTTTGTAAAAATAGACCACAATTTTCTGAAGATATGTTTGTGATTACATGCATATGAAGAAAAAGTGACCTAATGCAAAGTTGTTTACATGGGTTGCGAAGTTGGATAGAAGAAGGGATTGGTAGAAATGGTGTGTATGTGGGGGAGGAAATAAAGTGAGACATGTTTCCTAAACTTAAAAAAATATTGTGGCATTCTTATATTTATGCACATAGTAAAATTATGTGTGTCTAAGTAGTAATTTTTTAAAAATAAAGCATTATCATAATTATAATAGGAATAATTTAAAATTTTAACTGGACTTCCCTATACTTATTTTATGTGTTTTAATATGTATGAAGAATGGCAAACTATTCCAAGCTTTTTGGCTTGAAGATTTCTACATAGCCCACAGATAATAAATGGAGTTGTGGAGATGTCCTTTAGTTCACTGAAGATACAAGGCAGGTGCAGGTGTTCTGTGGGAACAGAGAAAGAGATTGGAAAGTTCTAACCTCATCTAGCCACTAAACTCCTTTTTTTATGGAACATGTATTAACATTTCTGAGGGATGGGGGATGGAGGGGAAGGAGGAGGAGACAAAGAAGAATGATGATGATGAAGAAAAAAATGAGAGGAGGAAGGAGACAGAGAAAAGATGAAGGAGGAAAAAAGAGAGAGAAAAGAGAAGGGAAGGAAGAAAGGTGAGAGAAAATTTCTTCCGTAAGAGAAAGTTTTCACATCTGGAGGTTAGATTTCAGAAAAACATTAAATATATAGCATTAAATATATTTAATAACATGAAATATAATAGCATTAATTACCTTCAATGGACTAAAGTTATCTTGATGTGTAACTTCTAGCTGTGTGACCTTAAGCAAAATACTTCTTTGTGCTTTTTCTCCTCTGTGAAATGGATCTAACAGGGCACATAGTAGGAATATTATAAAGGGTAAATAAGATACACTTTAAAGTACTTAGTTTAGTATCTGATATGTGGTAATCATCAATAAAAGCTATATTTCAAAGTCAAAGAATATAGAGAATTGCTATTATGTTATACATCAGTGCTTTTCAAAGTATCTGTAATAAAGGATCAGATTCCCACCTGCCCATCTACCCACCCAAGTCATCATGGCCTATATTTCTGTACTGCTGTGCTTAGATATCATGATGGCATCAAATTGCTTTTAAAGTTTCAAGATATATGCTCTCCATTTCTGTACATATTTCATTGCAGACCAGTAAATGTATAGACCAATAACCCTCTATGAGCCATACACTGAGTAGCACTTTTGTAGAAGACCATCACTATCTCATAAGATAAAAATAAAATATAATGAATTTATTGTCACCATAAATTTATTGGAATAGGAAGTTATTGGAATTCCTTAAAATTATCTACTTGGAGGGACTTCCCTGGTGACACAGTGGTTAAAAATCCGCCTGCCAATGAAGGGGACACAGGTTCAAGCCCTGGTCTGGGAAGATCCCACAAGTCGTGGAGCAACTAAGCCTGTGCGCCATAACTACTGAGCCTGCACTCTAGAGCCCACCAGCCACAACTACTGAAGACCACAGGCCTATAGCCCATGCTCCCCAACAAGAGAAGCCACCACAATGAGTAGCCACTGCTCAACTCAACTAGAGAAAGCCCGTGCACAGCAACAAAGACCAAACACAGCCATAAATAAATTAATTAACTAATTAATTAATTACCTACTTGGAGCAGGTGGGGCTATAGTCTACATCAGCAAATGAAATGGATAAATTATGGTAATATGTACATATTTAAGAAAAAAATTATTCACCTTATCTATCTCTAGAATTGAAGCAAAAATAATTTTAAGGAGTCAGAATTATCAAAAATTATATATCAATAATATACAAAGAATTATATATCAAAGCCTCTTCCATTTTATGTATATCCACTCTAAAGTGTCAATTTTTCCATCAGGAAAAAGAAAATAGCTCAAGTACTCTACGTGGCAGTATAGTGCTATAAAAAATCAGGGGAGTACAATAAATTGCATCATTTATCAAAATAGTTGGTAATGGTACAGCAGACCTGCACTTGACATAAGCACATAACTTCCTACTAGTCCCAAGCCATCAGAACATGCACAGAAGAGTATTTTCAAAAGCACTTACCATTTATTCAAAGTGTTTCGAAGTATGAGAAGAGCTAAATTTCTAGGCAGTCAGTATACACTTCAAGTCAAGCACACTTAGAATCACAAAGGAATAGTTTTGACGACTAAAAGAAAAATAATAATCAATAATTAATTCTACAATTACTTTTTATGTACACTAGTACAAAAGTAATATTTGCAGTCCATAATATTGCATGTAAATTACTACTCATAATGAAATACAGTCAGTAGATTTTTATCAGTCTGACTTACTATTTTTAAAAAACAAACTCACCATCCAAATAAATACCTACTATGGTCTGAAATTTTGCATTACAGAACTGACTTCAACAAATTAAGAAAAGTAACATCTCCTTAAGTAGTGCCTCTACCTATAAAGTACAAACAAAAGTTATTTTCCTGATAATAACTGATATACATTACTTTATTTATGATGTGTTCAATAATCTTAGAAGAATCATGTTGAAAATTTTAAAATATCGCTTAGTTCAATATTCAACTCAGTCAGTTTTCTTGAATAACAAAAGTTTGCATCTCTATGGCTAGGGAAATAAAAATTAAAGTCATGGGGCTTCCCTGGTGGCGCAGTGATTGAGAGTCTGCCTGCCAATGCAGGGGACGCGGGTTCGTGCTCCAGTCCGGGAAGATCCCACATGCCGCGGAGCGGCTGGGCCTGTGAGCCATGGCCGCTGAGCCTGTGCATCCAGAGCCTGTGCTCCACAACGGGAGAGGCCACAACAGTGAGAGGTCCGTGTACCGCAAAAAAAAAAAAAAAAAAAAATTAAAGTCATGAGCTAACCGGTAACCCTCCACACCTACTACAATGACCAAAAAAAAAAGAAGTCTGGAAAGCATCCAGAGCCACTAGCACTCTCATACATTTCTGGAAGAAATGAAAACTGGTATAACCATTTTGAAAAACATTAGGTACAGTTTTTAATAAACAATCAGTTACCATATCACCCAGTAATCCCACACCTAGGTAACTTTCCCAAGAGAAATGAGAACATAATTCTGATTGGTACTATTGTGTATAGCTGTGACTGAGTAACAAATGTAATTTGTAGAAGACACCGGTAAAACCAAGAAAGACTGCAATGGTTAGTGTTCTAGAAATAAATGTCACAACAATGTTCCACTTCATTCAGTCAAAAATTGTTACAACATGAAAATTAATAATAGATGGATGCAAATCAGACATGTCAAGAATATGAAGGCATGTGGCCATAATGCAATGATCTAAGACAATCTTTGTAGAATATTGCTTTTTTTTAATAACGGGAATAACAATTAGAAAAAAATCTATGTGTCAGATATTATCCTCTAAGAAACACATACTTCTGATGTGAGTTTCAATACAACAAAGATTCGTTTGTTTAAGGGATAATGTTTTTCATCAGAATAATGTGAATTACACAAATGTAAATTTACTTCTTCAAAAATATATAGCACAAAACTAAATAATGAGGCATTTTGAACAAACATATCTCAACATTAATCACTTAAATGGATCTTCAGAGAACCAGCTTTAAAGATGATCTATTATTTAGTGGTTTCCTGTGCTCAAAATCTTTTAAATTATTTCTTTGGAATTACTCTCAGAGCTTCTTCAAAACACACATGGAAGAGCAATCTTTATAATGTTCTAACTTTAATGTTTACCAAAAATTTCTGGTTTGATCGACTCATATCAAGTCATCAGACTTAGGTTCAAATAGCATCTGAAAACTTCCAAAAGTAACATTTATCTTGGAGCACAACAATTTGCCATCTGGCTCTTGTCCCAGTGTGGACTGGCCATGTAGTAGTTCAAAGTTCATATCACCAGCCAAAAAAAAAAAAAAAAACTACTGTAGAGGGGAAAATAAAGTTCTAATAAATACATTCTGGGTTATAGGGCAGGGAATAGGGTGAGGGGAGTAAGGAACTTCACTAGGGCACAAAGTTTAAGAAAAGGAGTTCTAGGGAGAGGAAACAAGATGGCAGAGCAGAAGGACGTGCTCTCACTCCCTCTTGCGAGAACACCAGAATCACAACGAGCTGCAGACAATCATCGACAGGAGGCACTGGAACTCACCAAAAAAGATATCCCACATCCATAGACAAAGGTGAAGCCAAAATGAGACAGTAGGAGAGGTGCAATCACAGTAAAATCAAATCCCATAACGAGTGGGTGGGTGACTCACAGACTGGAGAACACTTATACCACAGAAGTCCACCGACTGGAGTGAAGGTTCTGAACCCCACGTCAGGCTTCCCAACCTGGAGGTCCGGCAATGGGAGGAGGAATTTCTAGAGAATCAGACTTTGAAGCATAGTGGGAATTGGTTGCAGGACTTCAACAGGACTGGGGGAAACAGAAACTCCACTCTTGGAGGGCACACACAAAGTAGTGTGTGCATCAGGACCCAGGGGAAGGAGCAGTGACCCCAGGGGAGACTGAACCAGACCTACCTGCTAGTGTTGGATGGTTTCCTGAAGAGGCAGGTGGTAGGGGTGGGGGCTAACCATGGGGACAAAGGCACTGGCAGCAGAAATTCTGTGAAGTACTTCTTGGCATGAGCCCTCCCAGAGTCTGTCATTAGCCCCAAGAAAGAGAACATGTAGGCTCGTGTTGAGTTGCCTCAGGCCAAACAACCAACAGGGAGGGAACTCAGCCCCACCCATCAACAGTCAAGTGAATTAAAGTTTTACTGAGCTCTAACCACAAGAGCAACATTCAGCTCTACCCACCACTAGTCCCCCCCATCAAGCCTCTTAGATAGCCTCATCGACCAGAGGACAGACAGCAGAAGCAAGAAGAACTACAATCCTGCAGCCTGTGGAAAATAAACCACATTCACAGAAAAATAGACAAGATGAAAAGGCAGAGAGCTATGTACCAGATGAAGGAAAAAGATAAAACCCCAGAAAAACAACTAAATGAAGTGGAGATAGGCAACCTTCCAGAAAAAATATTCAGAATAATGATAGTGAAGATCATCCAGGACCTCAGAAAAAAAAATGGAGGCAAATATCGAGAAGATGCAAGAAATGTTTAACAAAGACCTAGAAGAATTAAAGAACAAACAAACAGAGATGAACAATACAATAAGTGAAATGAAAACTAAACTAGAAGGAATCAATAGCAGAATAACTGAGGTGGAAGAACAGATAAGTGACCTGGAAGACAGAATGGTAGAATTCACTGCTGTGGAAGAGAATAAAGGAAAAAGAATGAAAAGAAATGAAGACAGCCTAAGAGACCTCTGGGACAACATTAAATGCAACAACATTTGCATTATAGGGGTCCCAGAAGGAGAAGAGAGAGAGAAAGGACCAGAGAAAATATTTGAAGAGATTATAGTCGAAAACTTCCCTAACATGGGAAAGGAAATAGCAACCCAAGTCCAGGAAGCACAGCAAGTCCCATACAGGATAAACCCAAAGAGAAACACACCAAGACACATAGTAATCAAACTATCAAAAATTAAATACAAAGAAAAAAATTAAAGCAGCAAGGGAAAAATGACAAATAACAGACAAGGGAACTCCCATAAAGTTAACAGCTGATTTCTCAACAGAAACTCTACAAGCCAGAAGGGAGTGGCATGATATAGTTAAAGTGATGAAAGAGAAGGACATACAACCAAGATTATTCTACCTGGCAAGGATCTCATTGAGATTCGATGGAGAAATCAAAAGCTTTACAGACAAGCAAAACCTAAGAGAATTCAACACCACCAAACCAGCTCTACAACAAATGCTAAAGGAACTTCTCTAAGTGGGCAACACAAGAGAAGAAAAGGACCTACAAAAACAAACCCTAAACAATTAAGAAAATGATCACAGGAACATACATATCGATAATTACCTTAAACGTGAATGGATTAAATGCTCCAACCAAAGGACACAAGCTTGCTGAATGGATACAAAAACAAGACCCATATATATACTGTCTACAAGAGACCCATTTCAGACCTAGGGACACATACAGACTGAAATTGAGGGGATGGAATAAGATAGTCCATGCAAATGGAAATCAAAAGAAAGCTGGAGTAGCTATACTCATATCAGATAAAATAGACTTTAAAATAAAGAATGTTACAAGAGACAAGAAAAGACACTACATAATGATCAAGGGATCAATCCTAGAAGATATAACGATTATAAATATATATGCACCCAAAATAGGAGCACCTCAATACATAAGGCAACTGCTAACAGCTACAAAAGAGGAAATCAACAGTAACACAATAATAGCATGGGACTTTGACACCTCATTTACACCAATGGACAGATCATCCAAAATTAAAATAAATAAGGAAACAGAAGCTTTAAATGACACAATGGACCAGATAAATTTAATTGATATTTATAGGACATTCCATCCAAAAACAGCAGATTACACTTTCTTCTCAAGTGTGCATGGAACATTCTCCAGGATAGATCACATCTTGGGTCACAAATCAAGGCTCAGTAAATTTAAGAAAATGGAAATCACATCAAGCATCTTTTCTGACCACAACACTATGAGATTAGAAATGAATTACAGGGAAAAAAAAACATAAAAAACACAAACACATGGAGGCTAAACAGTACGTTAGTAAATAACCAAGAGATCACTGAAGAAATCAAAGAGGAAATCAAAAAATACCTAGAGACAAATGACACTGAAAACATGATGATCCAAAACCTATGGGATGCAGCAAAAGCACTTCTAAAAGGGAAGTTTATAGCAATACAAGCCTACCTCAAGAAACAAGAAAAATCTCAAGTAAACAATCTAACTTTACACCTAAAAGAACTAGAGAAAGATGAACAAACAAAACCCAAAGTTAGCAGAAGGAAAGAAATCATAAAGATCAGAGCAGAAATAAATGAAATAGAAACAAAGAAAACAATAGCAAAGATCAATAAAACTAAAAGCTGGTTCTTTGAGAAGAGAAACAAAATTGATAAACCATTAGCCAGACTCATCAAGAAACAGAGGGAGAGGACTCAAATCAATAAAATTAGAAATGAAAAAGGAGAAGTTAAAACAGACACCGCAGAAATACAAAGCATCCTAAGAGACTACTACAAGCAACTCTATGCCAATAAAATGGACAACCTGCAAGGAATGGAAAATTCTTAGAAAGGTATTACCTTCCAAGACTGAACCAGGAAGAAATAGAAAATATGAACAGACCAATCACAAGTAATGAAATTGAAACTATGATTTAAAACCTTCCAAGAAACAAAACTCCAACACCGGATGGCTTCACAGGTGAATTCTATCAAACATTTAGAGAAGAGCTAACACCCATCCTTCTCAAACTCTTCCAAAAAATTGCAGAGGAAGGAACACTCCCAAACTAATTCCATGAGGCCACCACCACCTTGATACCAAAACCAAAGATACTACAAAAAAGGAAAATTACAGACCAATATCACTGATGAATATAGATGCAAAAATCCTCAACGAAATACTAGCAAACAGAATCCAAAAACACATTAAAAGGATCATACACCATGATCAAGTGGGATTTATCCCAGGGATGCAAGGATTCCTCATTATACACTATTCAATCAATGTGATACACCATATTAACAAATTGAAGAATAAAAACCATATGATCATCTCAATACATGTAGAAAACACCTTTGACAAAATTCAACACCCATTTATGATAAAAAACTCTCCAGAAAGTGGGCATAGAGGGAACCTAAGTCAATATAATAAAGGCCATATATGACAAACCCACAGCAAACATCATTCTCAATGGTGAAAAACTTAAAGCATTTCCTCTAAGATCAGGAATGAGACAAGGATGTCCACTCTCACCACTATTATTCAACATAGTTTTGGAAGTCCTATCCACAGCACTCTGAGAAGAAAAAGAAATAAAAGGAATACAAAATTGAAATGAAGAAGTAAAACTGTCTCTGTTTTGTGATGACATGATAGTATACATAGAGAATACTAAAAATGCCACCAGAAAACTACTAGACCTAATCAATGAATTTGGTAAAGTTACAGGATACAAAATTAATGCACAGAAATCTCTTGCAATCTCTATACACTAATGATGAAAAATCTGAAAGAGAAATTATGGAAACACTCCCATTTACCATTGCAACAAAAAGAATAAAATACCTAGGAATAAACCTACCTAGGGAGACAAAAGTCATGTATGCAGAAAACTATAAGACACTGTTGAAAGAAATTAAAGATGATACCAACAGACGGAGAGATATACCACGTTCTTGGATTGGAAGAATCAATATTGTGAAAATGACTATACTACCCAAAGCAATCTACAGATTCAATGCAATCCCTATCAAATTACCAATGGCATTTT
This sequence comes from Aethalodelphis obliquidens, assembly GCF_003676395.1. Lineage (NCBI taxonomy): Eukaryota > Metazoa > Chordata > Mammalia > Artiodactyla > Delphinidae > Aethalodelphis > Aethalodelphis obliquidens. The sequence goes on from NW_020838000.1 coordinate 5,941,409, forward strand.
TTACGGAACTAAAACAAATCATCTTAAAATTTGTATGGAGACAAAAAAGACCCCGAATAGCCAAAGCAGTCTTGAGGGAAAAAAACGTAGCTGGAGGAATAAGACTCCCTGACTTCAGATTATACTACAAAGCTACAGTAATCAAGACAATATGGTACTGGCACAAAAACAGAAACATAGATCAATGTAACAAGATTGAAAGCCCAGAGGTTAAGCCCCGCACCTGTGGTCAACTAATCTATGACAAAGGAGGCAAAGATATACAATGGAGAAAGGACAGTCTCTTCAATAAGTGGTGCTGGGAAAACTGGACACCTACATGTAAAAGAATGAAATTAGAACACTCCCTAACACCATACTCAAAAATAAACTCAAAATGGATTCAAGACCTAAATGTACAACCAGACACTATAAAACTCTTAGAGGAAAACATAGGAAGAGCACTCTTTGACATAAATCACAGGAAGATCTGTTTTGATCCACCTCCTAGAGTAATGGAAATAAAAACAAAAATAAACAAATGGGACCTAATGAATCTTCAAAGCTTTTGCACAACAAAGGAAGCCATAAACAAGATGAAAAGACAGCCCTCAGAATGGGAGAAAATATTTTCAAAACGAATCAATGGACAAAGGATTAATCTCCAAAATATATAAACAGCACATGCAGCTCAATATTAAAGAAAAAAA